>NC_137789.1:159132487-159372487 GCF_963383645.1 Muscardinus avellanarius | reverse complement strand
AGTTGGTAAAAACATAAAAAGTTCATATTTTTAATTCTTCCTATTATCAAATTAGTATACTATTATAATAGCAATTAGCATTTTATTTAAATAGCTCAAAACCATAGATGATTGGGACTTGAAAATGCAACTGTGGTTTTGTGTTTGGAACTAAGCCCTGAATTTACATACATTAGTGTGTCAAAAAGCCATGAGCTTCCAAGTGATGGATTCATTATTTTTTTCACTTAAAAAATACATCATGACCACTGCCATTTTAAGAAGCAAAAAGGTCACTAGTATTTAAAGCACAAAATAGCTTTTTTGGGGGGGAGAAATAGTTAAAATGATCTATTCCATATGAAAATGTTATAAAGAGACAGAAAAGTTGGGCAGAGCAACAGGAAAAGGTTAGGAATGAAGCCAAGTAAATTCTGATGATAAAGAGATATTAATAAAGCAGAAAAGCTTTTGTTCTTAAATAAGATGGCAAAAGGATAAAGTGATTCTGAAATTTTTTCTTAGTCATAAAATGTTCCTTGCCCACAAAGCATTTGTGAGTACCCAGAATTCCAGTGGGCGAGCACACCGTGCTGTCCTGTGCAGTCAGATGGCTAGAATCCTGCCAGCTTTTGTTCGTCATAAATAATGCTGCCATATACATCTGTGGAGTTATTTTTGTACAGTTATTTCCTTAGGACAAATTCCTCCATGTAAAACTGTTGGTCACAGATATGAACATTTCCGGGTCTTTGGTGTATTTGTTAAATTGTCCGCCGTATTATATCTGCTGATGTGTCTCCTAAGAGGTGAGGAAGCCGGGAGTCTTTATCTCTGCCCGCCCTCTTCAGCCTTCTTCCTGCCGTTTCCTATCATGAGATTTTTAGACCCAGGTTATCAGTATATTATTGATGTTTTCTCAACATCGCAATTGTATTTCTTAATACACTTTATATAAAAGTCTACCTCTGTGATTATCTGGTTTTATTGTTTATCATTCATTTGATTTAGAACTCCTTGCTTCTGTATTTTGGTTTATCCATTAGTTGGTGGAGAATGTCTTTGAATACATTGTTCTTTCAATTTGATAAGAAATACACTTTGTAATTACTTGCACATTTTAGAAAATTTCACTATTGATTGTGTCCAAGAATTTAAGGAAGGCTTTTTATTACTTAGTTGAAAGGGCTCTTCCCATGTTCTGAGTAAAGTAGTTGTTTTTTTTAGATATATGACATGTAAATATTTTCTCTCAGTTATTGTCTTGCTTTTTTATTTTATTGGCATCTTTTGGTTGAATGTAACATATCAGCCTTTTAATTTTTGTAGTTTTGTGTTTTGTCTGTAATATTTTTCCTATCTCAGAGTTTTATGAATTATACGCTTAGGTCTGTGATTCATTTTAAGATTGTGTGTGTGTGTGTGTGTGTGTGTGTGTGTGTGGCTTTAAGTAAGAGCTAGAAATCAGCCCCCCTTTTGTTCTTACATCATTGTGAAGACTGTTTTTTATTTCCACTGAATTATCCTAGCTCTTGCTAAGAATTCGGCTGTCTGTACGAGTCGATTTCTGTACTCTCTCTTCTAGTCCATTTTCCATGGACCTGTCCTTACACCATCACCACAGTGATTTTTTTTTTTTTACTGTTTCTTTATTGATGTCTTCATGTCAAAGATTGTAAGTTTTCTAATTTTGGGCATTCCAGATCGTTTGCACTTTTATTATAAGTTTTAGAGTAAACTTGTCCTTTCTATAAAGCCATCTTTCCGAGATCTTGATTGGTTCTGTGTTGGGGTTATGGATTGAGTTGGAGGCAGCTGATGTTTCAAGATGGGTCTCTCAATTCAGGAATGTGGAGTGAGTGCTCTGTTTTTTGGTACCAGGGCTTGCCCTAGGGCATTCCACCTCCGAGCCACACTCCCAGCTCTTTTGCTTTGTCTTTGAAGTAGGGTCTCACAGGTTGCAGAGAGTCTTGTTGCCGTTGAGGCTGTTCTTGAACCTAAGGTCTTCCTGTCTTAGCTTCCCAAGTACTGGGATAACAGGCGTGCACCGCCAAGCCCAACTACGGCACCGTTTATGTAGGTGTTTTTTAATTCATGTCACTGGAAATATGTGGTTTTTGTTGAAAGTCTTACACATATTTGGTTAAGTTTACTCCTAAGTATTCCATATTTTTTGTAGACATTATGACTAGCATATATAATTTTAAAGTTTTTATTGTCCAGTGCTAGTATATAAACTGCAGTTAATATTTGCTTTATTGTGACCTTATCAATATGTTTATTTCCTTAGAGTTTTCTACTTCTTCCCTTTTTGGTAGGTATTTTCTCTCTTTATTTCCCTCCCCTCCCTTCCTCTCCTCTCCTCTCCTCTTTTCTCTTTTCTTTTTCTCTCCTCTCTTCCTTGTATTTTGAACCGAGGGCATTCTACACCTAAGCTACCCCCCAGTTCTATTTTTATTTTTATTTTTTTAAACAAGGTCTTACTAAGTTGCTGAGGCTGGCCTCAAACCTGAGATTCGCCTGTCTCATCCTCTCGAGTACTGAGTACTGGGACTATAGGCACACATCACCACACTTGGCTCCACTTCCCCCTTTTTTCACCCCTCCCCCTTGTCCTGCTGGGCAGGATCCAAAGTCCAGTACTTACATGGGGGAGTGGGTATTCTCCCTGATCTTAGAGGGAAAATCATTAACTCATCATGAACTATAATATGAGGTGTGGGATTTTTGTAGAAAGCCAGTGTTCTGGTCAGCATCCTTGCAGATATAATCCAAAATCCTGACCATGTGACTTAGAAGGAAGAAGACTTATTTTCTTTCAGTTTTGGGTTCAGTCCCTGTGAGGCCAGAGACGGGATGTCTCAGAGCCTGGTGTCAGGAGGCAGGAAGAGGGAGAGCACGAGGGCTGAGCTCCTCACATCATGGCGGCCATGTATAATTCAGTACAGAAATCTTGCACATCTTTTATCAGATTTATTCCTAATGTCTTTATATTTGTTGGTGCTATTGTTATTGTCTTTTAAGTAGTACGTTTTGTAATTGTCACCTAGATATATAAGCTGGGTTCAGTTTTCATTGTTTGAAGCATGTGGAAGTACTGACTTTCAGCTCCCGAACAGCCACTTCAGAGAATGACTCCATCTCCAGTAGTGGTCTTCAGCCATCCGTTATGAATACTAATAGATTGTCTACAGGTGTTTTTAGAGTAAGTTCAAAATCATGTCATGTGAAATAATAGCTTTTATTTTTCCCTTCCCATTCGTACAAGGAATTTGCCTTTATGACTTTGTGATATAACCAGGGCACCCAATGCAATATTGGATAGAAATAGCAGTGACTCCGTTTTTGTTTATGATCACAATTGTGATTTTTTGACTTGTGGATACTTATTCTATTCTTTGAGTTACAACCCCACGGTATTATTGCTTACTTGTTGCTAAAGTTTATCCAAGCTTGTCCATGGAGAGTTGTTTTCCCAGTTGGCCTCAGCACCCTCTCCATACGGCCCATTCCCTTCTCTTTCTGATCTCTACCTGAGCTCTCTCTTCCTCAAGTGGGATCCTCTCCTGGGATCTCTCTCCCTTCCTGGCATCTCCAGATGCTTCAGGTTCAGCTTGGATTTTCCCAGCCCAAGCCCCGCAATCAGCTACCCCTCCCAGGAGTTAGGGTTTCTAGAGTCCCGTTCCATTTTGCATCCTGGCCAACAGTGTCAACAATGTATGGGGATTCCAGCCACTCTGTGTTTCCTCCTACACTTTGCATCTTTAGGGTTTTTGTTATTTATTTATTTATTTAGTGTGGTACTAGGGATGGAACCTAGGGGCATTCTACCTCCGAGTTACACCCCTGACCCTATTTTTTATTCTTTATTTGAAACAAGGTCTCACTGAATTGCAAAGGGCCTCACTAACTAGTAGCTGAGGCCTCCCGCGAACCATGATTTTCCTTGTCTCAGCCTCCCAAATGCTGGGATTATAAACGTGCGCCACCATGCTGGGCTTGTCTTATTTTTTAATTGAATTAATAACTACAAATAATCCTGTTGAGATTTCCATTGGCATTCCATTCAATCTATAGGTTA
The DNA here is from genome assembly GCF_963383645.1 of Muscardinus avellanarius. NCBI lineage: Eukaryota > Metazoa > Chordata > Mammalia > Rodentia > Gliridae > Muscardinus > Muscardinus avellanarius. The sequence goes on along the minus strand of NC_137789.1, from coordinate 159,368,427 downwards.
AATTGGAGAGAACTGATATCTGAACAGTATTGAGTGTCAGTCCTTGAATATGTTATATCTTTCTATTGATTTAGATCTTTACTGTATTTTATCAATATTTTGTACTTTTCAAATAGAGAACATGTGGAGATTTTGCTAGATTTATACTTAAGTATTTCATTTTTCTGGTGTAATTGTTAATGGCAGTTAAATATTTCAATATCCAATTGCTCATTAATAAGAACTAGAGTTAATATTTGTTAATGTCCCTCAGCCTTGCTGAACTTAGCTGTTATTTCTAGGATCCATTTTTATAGATTCCTTGAAGTTTTCTCTGTAGACAATCACTCCATCTCTGAGTAGAAGGAGGTGCTTTATTCTCAGCTCATCTATGTTTCTTTTATTTCTTTTTCTTGTATTATTGCACTGTCTTCTAGTACAATGTCGACTAGGAGTGGCAAGGGAATCAAAGTGCCTTCTCCTGATTCCAGTCTCAGGAGTCTTTTCTCCTCTTAGCCATTTTTTTTTTGGTAAGATTTTTAGATGCTACTTATTAGTTTAAGGAGGTCCTTTTCTAATCCGAGTTTGCTGACCATGCTATTTAACCAGAATGTATATTTTCTCAAGTACTTTATTTGCATATATTGAGATGAACATAGACAAATTAATCACATCAACTGCTATCTCAGTTAAGCCTCAGTCTGAGAAGTGAGCCTTGGCCTTGGGCCTCAGGTGTGTGACCTTGACTCTGTGCTGTGATTGAGGCCTCAGTGTGTGAACCTTCTGGAATTAGGGTTATCTCTGTTCCTTTTTGTTCCCTGCAAAATGTTTATACTAACAGCATAAAGTTAATTCCTGTCTCTGCCCCACCAAATTTAAACTTTAGTTCTCATAGAAAGAGAAGGGAAAGATTGTGGGGGACTTTCTTGCCCCTTTTCTCTTTTCCTTAACCCTGCTCTGCACACAACAACCATTTTTCAGAGCTTGTTGGGACCTGTTGTGGGTGAAGGGAGGGCTGTGAGGGGGTCTGGGCTCCAGCACCCCAGACTCTGCAGTTCTTCAGCAGCCTGTGCGAGGGCCTTCTCCAGCCTCTCCCAGCCCTGGCTCCTTCCTCTCCACTGTGTCTCCCCTTAGGAGAGTGGGGGCTGGCATCTCTCCTCTCCCTGCAGACACCATCCTGACATAGGTTTTGACCCTCTTGCTTTGTGACCTTGTTCTCTGAAAGGTTCAAGAAAGGTCGTAGATGTGAGGTCAGTCTGTCTCTTTCTTGCCAAGAGCTTTCAAGTATCTGATGAGAAGCTTTTTATTTTTTAAATTTTAATGAATTTGTGTACATTTTTTTGAATACGTTTCCTACACTTCTTGACATGATCATGTTCTTCTCTATTTTATGTAGTGAATTTCACACTCTCTCTCACACATACACAGTGTGTGTATTTTTATCTATTTTAAAATTTGAAACAAAAATAAACACAGAAAAATTGGAAGTAGAGTATGAGAAATTTTTTTAAGTCATTTGAGATTAGGTTGCTGATGTGTTCACCCACCATTCCTGAATATGTTCTGTATGTTCCTATAACAAGAAAAGTCTTTTATGCAACGACCCAAATCAAGATATCAGCACTGATACATCACTCCCGGTAAGCCTCTCACCCTATTCAAGGTTTAACAATTGTTCCAACAATGTATTTTACTTTATTTCTTGTTTGTTCATTTATTTTGTGGTACTGGGGATTGACACTGGGGACATTTTGCCTCTGATCTACACTTCGAGCTCTTTGCATATATGTATATATATTTTTTGTTTTGTTTTGTTTTGGTTTTGTTTGCAAAGATAGCTTTGAACCTGCAATCCTCCTGTGTCAGCCTCTCAAGTACTGGGATTACAAGGTGTGCACCACTGTGCCCAGCTCCACAGATTTTTTTTTTTTGTGTGTGTGTGTGTGTGTGTATGTGGTACTAGGTATTGAACCCACGGGCATTCTATCTCCAAGCAACACCCTCAGCCCTTTTAAGTGTTTTGTACTGAAACAGGATCTTGCTAGGTTGCTGAAAGTCTTGCTCAGTGGCGGTGGCTGGCCTCAAACTGTGATTCTCCTGTCTCAGTCTCCCGCGTCCTGGGATTTCAGGTCTGTGCTTGATCAGCAATCTCTTTTCTAGTCAAAGGACCCTGCTGGAACCAGGGGCTTGTTTCCTCTGTGTCTCTGTTTTGTCTCGAGCAGTCCCTCTGTCTTTCTGTGCCTCATCATTCTGACCCCTCTGAACATCACGGGTCATTTATTCTGTAGGGTGTCCCCGATCTGGGTTTGCCTAAGGTTTTCTTAGTGGGATCCAGGTTTTGCTTCCTCACAGGACACGTGCTCTGGCCCACTGCATCCTATCAGGTGGCACCGATTCAAGTTTGTCATTCTTGACGATGTTACTTACCCCACTTGTCCAGGGGGCGTCTGCCAGGTTTCTCCCCTGAGAACTTCCTACTTCTCCTTTGCAGTTAGTACGCACCTTGCAGGGTGTACTTAGAAACTCCGTGGATCCTGCTCCTCATCAAGTTTTTTTTTTTTGGTGGTGATGGTACTGGGGTTCCTGGAAGCCCTTCTACCTCCGGGCTACACTCCCAGACCTATTTTATATTTTTGAAACAGGGTCTCTTACGCCAACGCTGGCGTCGAACCTGCGTGATCCTCCTGTCTCCACCTCCCAAGCATGGGGATTACAAGTGTGCGCCACCACGCCCGGCTTTCTCATCAAGTTTTAAATGAATCGCTTAATTCGTTTTGAAAGGACTCCTGGTTTCCTACGCCTCTCAATGGGACATAATCTGTTGCTATCATTATTCTCCTCGACGCTCAAATTGTCTCCGATCTGCCTCACGGGAGCCCACGCAGGCCGGCGTGGGTGTCCTTGGCATGGCCTGCTCTGCCTGGAACACTTTCTGTCTAGAGTGATGGTTTCAGGTTTAGCTAGTACGTTTCCTTCCTCAGGCCGGGATAAGCTCTTTTTCCAAGGGCTCTTTCTTCTTTCAGTTAGAAAGGGGGATTTAGAGCTAAGGTCTGGAGCTCAGTGTATTTGTCACCGTTGGGGTGTTGCTGGCCCCAGGATCACTCAGGCAGAGCTGGGTGATGCATGCATATTGAAGAACACACACACACACGTACGCACGCACGCACTCACACACCTTCCTTGCTCCTGCAAATAGCTATGGGCCTGAATTGTTCGAGAAGCACCTTCATTGATTTGTGTGTGTGTGTGTGTGTGTGTGTGTGTGTGTGTGTGGTACTGGGGTTCCTGGAAGCCCTTCTACCTCCGGGCTACACTCCCAGACCTATTTTATATTTTTTTATTTGGAAACAGGGTCTCTTAAGCCAGAGCGGCTGGCTTCGAACCTGCGTGATCCTCCTGTCTCCGCCTCCTAAGCGCGGGGATTACAAGCGTGTGCCACCACGCCTGGCTCCTTCATTGATTTTTTAAAAAGATAATCTGATAAGTTTTAATTTTTTAAATTCTTTATTGGTGCTTTGTAACCATACATCATTACAAGGTACAGGATGGTACAGGCGTACATGTGTTCTTGGCATCGACCCCCACATGGGCCTCGTGCATTTTCTTTTGGCCTTTGCTTGTGTTATTTGTGGGGTTTTGTTTGGTGTATTTTTGTGTCTGTGCTCTTAGGTACAGTGGGCCTGTAGCCTTCTTTTCCTATTAATGTCTTTTGTCAGGTTTTAACATCACAAAGTCATCTCTGAAAATTATCTGGGAAGAGTTTCATCTTTTTCTAGCCTCTAGAAAGGTTTCTATAACATTGGTGTAGTTTTCTTCAAAATTATTTATAAATGTTTAGTAAAGCAGCCATCTGGGCCTAGAGATTTTCTGAGGGATACAGTGTGAAGACCTAGAATGACCACTTGAGTTTCTGTCCTAAGTTTATGACTGTTTACATTTCTAGCTCTTCGTTTATCAGTTATCTAACACCCGCTTTTGTAGAAAATTTCTATTTCATAATTTCAATGTTAACACACAACAAATCTTTTAGAATATGCTCTCATTACCGTATTAATACCTGCAGCATCTACGGGTGTCTGTGATATTCCATTTTATGTTTTCATATTGATGATCTATGCTTTCTCCTTTATCTGGAGCAGTCTTTTAAAGATCAAATTTTTAGGTTTTAATAGGAGCTTTACTCTTCTTGTTCATTTGTGTTACATTTTAAAATGTTTTCATTAACTTAATTTTCTTTTCTTTTACTTGGTTTTAATTTACAGTTCTTTATTAACTTTGTAAGCTGGATATCTTGGCCATTGATTTTAAGCCTCTTCATTTTCTTAAGCAGGCATTTAAGGCTATTAATTTCCCTCTACATGTGGCTTTAGTTGCATCCTATGGATTTTGTTGTATTACATTTTTGTTAACCTTTAATAAAAAATGTTTTCTAATTTCCACTGTAATTTGTTTTTTTTTTTTTTACTTTATGTGATATTTAGAAACATATTGCTGAATTTCCAAATAGTCCGAGGGCTTTCTAGTTATATTTTTTGTTATTTATTCCTAAGTTATTTCTTTTGTAGTGAGAGCTGTTCTCCTGGGATTTTAGTTATTGTTGCATCTCTATTCTTTTTTCTTTAAACTGAGAATTTCTTTCTAATTCTTTGACAGTCTTCAGCCTTTTCTTCTGTTTCTCCTACAGCTTCTTCAGTTGATTTTCCATTTTACTTCTTTTTTTAATGGTTGTGCATTTTCTATTTGGCATTTTACTGCTTCTAATGTACATTTAAATTGGGCTACTGAATGTCAATATTTCGACTTTATCTTAGTCTCATAGCCAGTGCCTTTTTGCAGCCTGTGGTCTCGTCGTGCACTTGCCTAGTACGATACAGATGGCTTCACTATAGCCTTCCCGCTCTCTACCTCCTACATCCCACGGGCCAGACACTCAGCAATGTCGACCATGTATGAAAGTGCTCCGGGGAGGGGAGCACTGCATACTTTTAAGGTGCTATTATTAGTAATAACAGTGCTCTGCTGCAAATACAACTTCTGAAAATCTGCAGAATCATGGGAAACTCAGGAGATGCTAAAGCCACCAGTGATATATTGCCTAAAGTTTTCTCAGAGGCGCAAATATGCCTTATAATAGTCCAGATTTTTTATACATATTTGGAATTTAAACAGGAAGGCAGAGGGGACTCGGAAACTTTGGGTTTAAAAGTCCAGGGCTTGTTTGCTGGCTCTTGGTGGGAGGGCGCTCGGCCATTCCGTGTGCAGGGCGGGCCTGCGCGCCTTCTGCTGGGAGCGTGGCTTCTTCTTTTTGCTCATGGAAAGGCGACTGACAATTGCACAGGTAAATAATGGCCGGCTGGTTAAGCTCCTCCGCCAGCAGGATATCCCCATTTCTGCAGGATGAACACTCTCTCTTGCTGCCAGGGAGATGGCCTGTCTGTTAGGAATACCCAAGTAACTGGGTGACTTAAGCAAGGAAGACATTTATCTCACAACCTCGGAGGATGGAAGACAGGGGCACTACCTTTGCTGCAGCAGCCCGAGGCCTCAGAGAAACCCCAGTCTGTCTTTCTTTCCACCGTCCATCCTCAGGACATTACCTAGTGACCTGTGGTTGCTAGGCAACTGCTGCAGGTTCTGGAATCACCTTTACTATGCAAGTGTGAAGAGCATCCCAGTGTTGCACCTGGTGTTCTTGTCCAAATACAAGATATCTCTCAGAACTCTCCTCACCTTCACACCTTAGTCATCCTCATACAACTCCTGACCACGGAGTCTCACAAAGCAAGGGAAACTAGCTCTCAGCAGTACAGGATTTGGGGGGCACTGCAGGAACAGGGGCTGCTCCTGCTTCCCGTGCCAGGCAGTGGTCTTCCTTGACTGCTCTGGGGATTAGCAGGGTATACCTTAATTTCCCTGTGTCGTCTAGTGAAAAGTTGAAGGCCTGACCTTCAGTGAATTCTACCTTCTTGAAAAGGCAGATCCTTCTCCAGGTGATGGGACTTGTACCCGGGGTGTTCTTTCAGAGCCTGCCTCTGTTGCTGCCATGAGAGCCCCTGGGCAGTAGAGGAGTACATATCTAGTGGTGGAATCTCTGGTGGGTGGACTTGAGGTTTTGAGGACATTCTAAAATTCCAAACGCTAGGAAGTCTAATTCACTTCAAAGCTTCCCTGGAAAGCATTCAGCCCAGGCTAAGTGCTACCCCACAGGAAACAAGGGTTAATTTAGAGAATAACTGGTTCCCAGGAATCCCCACGGCGACCCTGAGCTGCAGTGGGCTCTGACACCGTGGACAGTCATTTCTGGTGGTGGTCTTAGCTTGTGTGCCAGGCCGGCATGAGCTCTGTTTGTCAGTGAGATACCTGATACAGGTGCACTTCTGTCCAACTCAGTTCACCTCCTATTCCCAGGAGTTCTTCAGGCCCAGGTGCAGTGCTGGGCTGGAGAAGATACAGACACCCATGCCCCCACCTCTGCATGCTGCAGTTAGCGTCTGTTCTCCTGGAGTTTCTCCTTTCCCCTGCTCTGTGTATGGAAGGGACCACTCCGGTGTTTCTGCCCTTCTGTCCCTCTCTCCCTCCTCTCACTTTTTTCTTTTAGCTCATCAGTGTGTTTGTGACTGGCAGACTGTTCCTGGGCCAATCCCCAGGTTTGCTTTGTGCTAATTCTGTAGAATACTATGTTTGAAGCAAGAATTATGCTCAAGACAGTGAGTCCAGTGCAATGCCTCGTTTATCATGTGATGAAATCACTAGTCACCACCCCACCGGTTATGAGGATAAAGTGAAATGCTGAGCTTTGATGGTGGGCTGCACCAGGTACCGCCACAAAACTGGACTATCATTGGTGCTTTTGACTTGGTCGTCTGTCTCTAGGACTGTGGACCTGAAGAATTTAGTCCTCTGTTTCAGGTCCTCCTGCTGAAATGTTTTCAGAAATGTGTTAGGAAGCAGCAAAGCACCAGGTGCTTTATCTTGGGGTGGTCAGGAAGTTATTTCCCCTCTTCCCTTTTGAAATGAGAAAAATAATTGATCTTAATATTCAGCTATGACCATGAGAAGATTTCTGAGTGTTCAGAACTGGTCTCTCCAGAATATTCATACTTTCTTTTTCCTTTTAGGCTCATTGAAGTATAATTGGCAAGTGATGATCCTGTGTATGTAAATGATACAAGCTCCTATTGTGACACAGATGGTGCTGGGGATGGAACCCAGGGGCATTCTACCTCAAGCTACACTCCCAGCCTTATTTTTTATTCTTTATTTTGAAACAGGGTCTCATTGAGTTGCAAATAGCCTCACTAATTAGCTGAGGCTGTCTGCGAACCATGATCCTCCAGTCTCAGCCTCTCGAATGCTGGGATTACAAGTGTGCACCACCTCACCCGGCTCTGGTGCATATTTGGAAAGAACCGCTGTGCCGAGCTAGCTAGCATGTCCATCACCTCACATTGTCACCACTTTTACTTCTCCGTGTGTGATGAAAACACTTAAGATCAACCTTCTTGGCAACTTTCAAGGGTACAACACAGCATCGCTAATAAGAGTCTCCGTGTTGCATCTTGGATCTCCAGGACTTACTCGTCTGGTAACTGAACTTTTGGACCCTTTGATGGACATCTGTCCATTTTCCCACTGTCTATTCCCTAGTAAACACATTCCTTCTCTGTTTCTATGAATTTGACTTTTTAAAAAAATTCCGCATGTAAGTGAGATCATACAGTATTTGTCTTTCTGTGTCTGGCTTATTTACATTAATATAATGTCGTCCAGGTCCATCCATGTTGTTGCAAATGGCAGGATTCCCTCCTTTGTTCAAGGTTGAATAATATTCAAAATACATGCATATGAATGCCACATTCCTCTCTATCCATCTGTCCGTGCACACCTATTCAACTGTGAGTAGTTGGACCTATCCATCCAGGTTGTTTCTATATCTTAGATATGGGGATAGTGCTGTGGTGGACATGGGGTGTGGACGTCTCAAGGAGGCGCCGCCTTCATTTCCTTTGGGTGTTCACCAGAAGCATCCTCCTTCTCTTTCTCTCTCTTGTCTCTCCCTGACTCTACTCTGAACCACAGGTGCATCTAGTTGGTCCTCCGCACACCAGCCATTCATTTGTGCAAAGATGAACACGTCTAGAGGAGCCTTCTGTCTTGACATTTGGGCCATATTTTTGAATTCCTGCAGCTTGTGTCCATCAGAGTGGGGGTCCTGACTACACTGTAATTCAGGGGAGCAGAACAGAGCAGAGCTTACTGTCAGTGTTCACCTCTGCCAGGGCTTCCTCAAGGGGCACGGACCATGTGCAGGGCTTTAGCTTGATGTGACTACGTAGCGTTTAGGGTTTAGGAGAGGCAGAGAACTTCTGAGACGTGTAGACCTGGCCTCATTTACCTTTGGTTTGCATACCTGTACCTTAGGATAATTTTCAGTGGTCAAATCCTATGGCCCCAGGACACCCTGGCTGCTGCTGTACAGACTGCTACTTGTGTGCCTGGTACAAAGTCTGATGAAGCCTTGGTGTTCAACTTCTTGTCCGCAGCAGCTGGCTGAGACACAGCAGCATGGCCACGTGGCCCCTGGGGACGGTGGCTGTCTGGGAGCGAGCCCCAGCGGTAGGTGAAGGTACCTGTGACCTTGGTAGTGATTAACTGATGCTTGACACACTTAGAGCCTCCCAACCTGTCCCGGCTCAGCCACTGAGGCTCTCATTCCGTTTCAGGCCTCTGCTCCGGGAGGATATTTTTGGTCACCTGAGTCACATGGGTCTCCTCATTATAGCCATCGGTCCTTCTTCGAGGGCCCATTTCCTTGTCTGCCCTGCTCTCCTCTCCTGTGATGTCTTTGATCATAGCACATGCCATCTGCTCTGGGATGTACAGACATTCTGATAGTTGAGACCACGACGCGTGTTGCTGGGCGAGGGCCGTGTAGACCCCAAGGGCTCTGCTGTGTGCGCAGCTCTCTCCTCTGTGCGGAGCCTTCACGGGTGACTGGTACATCTGCAAATTGCAGTAATGACTCCTCTTGGCGAAGGCCGTGTGGGCGGTAGCCCTCTTTGCTTTGGTCCCGTTATCTGCAGCTTTAGAACTCCCATGAAGCAAGCGGAATTATCTAAATTCCCGTTTGACATTTTCCTTTACAATTGTTTTGACATCTCCATTTATAAATTTCTTTACTTGTTAAGGCTAGATTGGGAAAGTGAATTTCTAGACAAGTCCTGCCTGGCTCCAAGCCTGAGGGTCAGAGCTCGGCTCATTTAATTGCAGAAAAACTCATCCAGCCACTGTCCGTCAGAAGGGAGAACCAGGGCTTCCTGGATCTCAGATACCTTTCCCCCAGGCAGGCACTGGCGCACATTTCCTTCCTGCTATGTGTGTGTGTGTGTGTGTGTGTGTGTGTGTGTGCGCGCGCGTGTGCCACTAAGATTACTTGCCTGTCCATGTGGTCTTGACTCCTCCCACCCCATCTTACTTCTGTAAGAGAGATGGGCGCTCAGGTGCTGGGGAGACTTCTGTAGGAGAGATGGGCACCGTTACACTGGGCAGCTCAGAAGCACCCACAAGTCTCACATGGTGGCCGGCTCACAAATCACCACTTCCATCCCTGTCCTAGACACCTCGATTTTGGTGACTACATAGTCAACAGGTGCATTGTCGGGCTTGATTTCTTTCAGTGAATTAATTACCCTTCAGGTTTGCTGAGCTTGCCTGGGCAACTGGTGGCTCCATTGTGCATTCTGCGCTGCTTTGTTTCAAGTGCGTTCCCTTCTCTGAGGACTAGAGGTGTTCATTCTCCTACTAAGGTGTTCTTAGGAAAATTGACAGGACCGGGATGATGTTTCAACAGGGAAAGGCAGTCGAGGGCTAGATTGGGCTTATAATAACATGGCATTCCTTTGGCAGGAATTTCAAGAGCACAGTTGGTTCTTGTTGCTATCGGCATAGTTAGACAGAGCTCAGGCAAAAGCTTCCTGTTTCTTTCCAATGGAAGCGTGCAGGAGCTCCTTCCTCTCCCCCTCCATCAGTCCACAATCCTTGCAGAAAGCAGGATTCCTGTCAGATCTCTAAAGGACCCAACACTTTAAACAGAGCAGAGGCCTGTTCTACCTCCATGGCTTTCTGCCGATTGTCTGCCAATCATTTCTATGTAATAGTATGTACTAAAAGTAACTTTTATTCTAAGATATATTTTCTGTTTACTAATACTGACACCTCACTTATGTGCACAATCCCTTTACATACATGCATACATACATGATCTCACAACGCCTGTGCATGGTAGGCACTGTAATTTTTACCCTATTTGTAGGTGAGTGAAGTTACCTAGAAATACTGACTTGATCAAAGCCAAGCAACAGGGCCAAGACTGGAGGCCACACCCTATTCCCAAGGCCCCCCCCCCCCAAGTCACAGGACACAGAGACTTGGGCTTATTTATTAAGTAAGTGTGCAGGTTCGCTTTTCATGGCAAAGTGCAACAGACTGTGCACAACTGTGTGCAGTGTGGCTCTCAGCCCTGAGACGTGCTCTGCCGGATGACTTAGCTCATGGGTTTTACCGTTTCGACCACTGTTTTTTTTATCTGTAGCATTATTACAGAGTAATTAAAAAATTAAAAATTAAGTTTAAAAAATGATGGAAAAGTTGAACACAAGTAAAACACACAGAGTAGTGCAGCAGTCCCGGCGTGCCCAGGGCTCAGCTTATCGTGGGCTCCGCATCCTTGTTCTGGCCTCACCTCTGTTCCCTCCCCACGACCCTTCCTCTTGTCCTCAGTACTTAGGGTTTCTTCCAAGTTGCGCTTCACACACTGCGCACGCATCTTAGCCGTGCAGTTTTGGCACCTGTCTCTATCATACGGTTCACTTCCCTCATGCCCGTATGCAGATCATCACAGCGCCCTCTCTGTCCAGCCAGCCTGCACTACCTCACTGGGACCCACCCAGACTGCCACACTTTTGACTTTTCCCTCTTTTTTATGGCACTAGGGATTGAAACCAGGGATATCCTACCTCTGAGCTACACCTCCATGCCTTATTATTAATTTTTGTTTTAAAACAGGGTCTCACTGGGTTGCCGAGAGTCTCCCTACTTGCTGAGGCTGTTCTTGAACCGGTGTCCTATCTCAGCCTACTAAATACTGGAATACCACGTGTGCACCACCACACCTGGCAGTTCCCCCATCTTTGATGAGGCTTGTCTTCTCCAGGACTTTCCACGGGCGGAATCCCATCTACTCCGGCGTCTGGTGTCATTCACACTGTAAATCCTGTGAGATTTGCCTGCATCGGGGGCCTGCACAAGCCCTTGCTTTCTTTGGACACTTAGTTTTCTATGTCTGTTCTCTCTGTGATAGAGAGTGGGGTCTTCCGGTTTTCATCCAGAGTGAATAAAGTTGCCATGCGTATTCTTACTTACTGATTTTGGACCTATCTTTTAATTTCTCCTGGATAAGTACCTGGGGTAAGTATGTTAGCTCTCCACGACGCTGCCCCGACTTCTGAAGCTGGGACCGCTTTCCGTTTCTTTCAGACTCACATGAAAGCCCGCTGCCGCGTCACCATGCGCCAGGACTTGCTTATGTCGTCGTCTTTCACTGTTCGCAAGGTGGGCGGTCAGAACGCGCAGTGATGGCTGATGGGCTTTTCCCTGGCAGCTGGTGATGTTCAACTCCAGACTGTGTGCTCATAGATTTCTCACATCCTTCAAGACTTTCCTGTCCAATTACTCTGCCCACATCTTAGCGTATCTGGGCTGCGTCTTTCTGTTACTGAGTTGTGGGGTCATTATGCAGTTTGGATATGAATCTTTTATCATACAAATGTTTTTCAAATACTTGTGGTTTGCCAAATTACCATAATGGTGCCTTTTTCTGGGCATCCGTTTTCAGTTTCAGTAAGTCGAATTCACCAGGTCTTCTCTAGGCCTGCTCCTTTCTGCGCTCTGATTAATAAATCTCTGCTTGCCTCTAGGTTGCAACAATATCCCCTTGCATTTTCTTCTAAAAGCTTTATGGATTTAGCTTCTACATGTAGGTCCATGAACCATCTTGAAATGATTTTTTTATGGCCTGGCGTATAGTAGGGAGTCAAGAGCGTTTCCCCCATGTGGATGTCAGTTGCTCCGGTACCATTTGTTGAATTTAATTTCTCTTCTGAGTTGTTCCGTGTCTCTGTTAAAAACCACCCGGCCATGTCAGTGTTGTCTGTCTCTGTTTTCTGTTCCCTTGATCTGAGTTCCTCCCTGGCTCAGGACTCCATGGTCCTGCTTACTCCAGCTCTGCAGAAGGTCTTGAAGTCAGGTAGCAATGTCTTCTGCTTCCTTTTCTTTTTCAACAATGTTCTAGTTTTTTTGAGGCTTGTTGTATTTCCACTTAAATTTTGGAATCAGTGTTTTAGTTTTTCTAAAAAGTACAGTGAAACACACGTGTAGGAGTGTATGGAATTGATAAATAATTTGCAGAGAGCATACATCTTTCAACCTTGAGTTTTCTAATCTGTGAGTATTTTTTCTAATTATTCGCATCTTTTAAAAATTTCTCATGGCAAAATTTTGTTAATTATAGTTTCCTTATTTTTTTTTAAAAATTTACTCCTAATCATTATACTTTTTTAAATGATTTTAAATAAAATTATATTTTTAAATTTTATTTTGTAATTGTTGCTGCTGGACTATAGAAATATAGTTGATTAAAAGGACTTTATGGAGGTTTAACTGCTGTACAACAATATTTGGATATTGTTTAAATAATATTTAATATCTGGATATATTTGGACTTAAAAACTTTTGGCATGCATATATCTGTGAACACATTTGCACAATCAGAAGAATGAACATATGCATCACTCCCAAAAGTTTTTCTGCAGCCCTTAGTAACTCTCTTTTCCCCTTCCCCTCTCTCCCATTTCTTGCCCATCTCAAATGACCACTGAACTGCTTTTCCTCAGTGTGCACTGGTTTGCATTTTCCAAAAATTTCTAGCTATGAAATCATATGTGCTTATTGTTTTTGTCTGACTTCTCTCACACTGCACGATGACTCACAATCTAATCTGTATCATTGTGAGAAGCAGTAGTTTGTCCTTTGAACTGCTGAATCGTGCCCTCTGTCACCAGTGGCCAAATTTATCCATTCACCTGCTGGTTGATGTTTGGACATTTGGTTGTGTTCAGGTACCCCTCCCTCTCTCTCTCTCTCTCTCTCTCTCTCTCTCTCTCTCTCTCTCTCTCAACACACATACACATACAGTGCTCTTACTGTTCATAAAACTTTGCATGAGTGTCCATTTTCATTTATTTGTGATAAACATCTAGAGGTGGGATGCCAGGGCCTTGGGACAGGTGCGTGCTTACCTTCTTGAGAAGCTGCCAAACGGCCTTCACTGTACATTTCCACTTGCAGCCCAGCGGAGTCCAGCTGCCCCACGGCTCGCCAACATCTGACATGCCCAGTCTCTTAGATGCTCCAGAATGAAGCAGTCAATCACTGGTTTAAGTTTACATTTCCCTAATGCCAAATGATGCCGAGCATCTTTTAATGTGTTTAACTGCCTCACTGCCGTCCATATATCTTCTTTGGCGATGCGTCTGTTAAAATCTTTTGCTCGATTTACAACTGTTTGTCCCTGGTCTATATGGTAAAACCAGTTGTCTTATGTGGCTCTTACACAAAAACTTTGCTAAACACAATGATTAGTTCTCTAGCAACTTTTAAAATACTGGTTAATTTTATGGGGTATTCTCCATAAATAATTATGTCTCCCCAAATAAAGACAGTTTTTATATCTTCTTTTCCAGACTGCATGCCTTTAATTTCTTCTTCTTGCTTCATTTCAGTGGTTAGAAAACCCTACACCCCGGAACCTACACACTGAAAGGAGTTGACAGAGAAAGAGGTGTGTGTCACTCCTGACATGAGCAGGGAAATGCTGGGTCTGTTGCCATCAAGGGTGACTTGAGGAGCCTCATGGACTCTTTTCACAGTGAGGAAGAAGTCCTCTTTGGTTCCTCCTTTGTCAAGGATTTGTGTCTACAATATACGCCAGACTCTGTTCTACAATCTTGAGATGATCTTAAATTTTTCTTTCTTAGGCTGTGAATCTAGTGAGTTACATTTGATTGACTGTCAAATGTTAAACCAACCTTCCCTTCCTGGGCTGAGCACCATTAGGCCACAGAGTATTACTCATTTATGTAATTATATATTCACCTAGCTAAGTTTTTTTGTCAAGAGTTTTTACACATTTGTTAATGAGAAATATTAGCCCACTGTCATTTACTTTAAAATGTCTGTAGCTTGCTCTTTTAGGAGTTTTTGTAGTGCAGATTCAACTCACTTAGTTGAAATAGGCTCTTACAAATTAAAAAAAATATATTGATTTTTTTTTAGTACTCCTTTAGAGTCTGTAAAAATTTTTCCATACCATCTCTTTTATTCCTGGTTAGTCCTAAGTCACTTTTACTTTTTCTGCCTTGATCATTTTTTTATTAGTGTATCAATTTTCTCAATCTTTTGAAAAGATCATTTTTTTTATACTGGAGATTGAATCCCAGTTCCTTCTATCTTTGAGTTACAACCCTGTCTTATTTATTTTGTTTTGAAATAGGGTCTTGCTAGGTTGCTGAGAGTCTTGTTAGGTTGCTGAGGCTGGCCTTGAATCTGCAATCCTCCTGTTTCAGCCTCCCAAGTGCTGGGTTTACAGGCGTGTGTCATCATTACACCTGGCTAAAGGCCATCTTTCAACTTTTTTATTCTAGCAGTTTTCTATTTTCTATTTATTAAATATTGCTCTTACATTTAAATTTTCTTTGTAAAAACAATTTTAGGTTACTTGACTTTTTCTAGCTTTCTAATGTAGAAAGATACGTTCCCAATTTTAGGCCTGTTAAAACTCCTTCGAACATCAGCATTTAAAGTTTTAAATTCCTCTTATATGCCTGCTTTGGCTATCAGCCATACACTTATATCTTGTAATGTTGGTATCATTTAGTTTGGAACATTTTGAAATTTCTCCCTTAACGTCTTTCTTGATTCATAGGCTGGAGAGAGAAATTGTGTTCGATTTTGAAATAATCACGGGTACTTAAAAGATACTTTATTGTTCTATATTTTACATATAATTCTACTGTGGTTTAAATACCTAACAAGTAGATTTAAATCTTCTTGTGTTACCTGAGACTGGTTTGTTCCAGGGTGTGGTCTCTTTCACGGTGCATTCTTAGTACAGTGAAGAAGATTCTGCTGCAAAAGATTCTGGTACACACTGGGATGCACGTCAACCCAGTGTGTGCACGAGGGATCATCTGTTTACTTACCACACTTGCTGTGCAGATAGTCCACAGGTCACTGATATTGCCAGTCAGGATCACTGATTTGCTTTTCCCTCCCTTCTTTCTTCCTCCTCCTCCTCCTCCTCCTCCTCTTCCTCTTCCTTCTTCTTCTTCTTCTTCTTCTTCTTCTTCTTCTTCTTCTTCTTCTTCTTCTTCTTCTTCTTCCTCTCTCTCTCTCTCTCTCTCTCTCTCTCTCTCTCTCTCTCTCTCTCTGTTTTCATTCCATATATTTTGGAGTGCTGTCATTGGGAACATGTACATTTTTATTGCCATGCCTTCATTTTATGAGAGTACTTTTTATTGTTGTTTTTGTGGTACTGGGGATTGAGCCCAGGAACGTTCTACCACTGAGCTATATAGCCCCAGCCCAATTTTATCTTATTTTTATTTTGAAACAGCGTCCCTCTAAGTTGCAAAAGCCTCAGTAAATTGCTGCCAATGGGCAATTCTCCTGTCTCAGCCTCCTAAGTACTCTGGGATTACAAGTATGAGTCACTATGCTTAGCCTATAATGTCCTTTTAACATACAAAATGTCCTTTTTACATATCTGGAGAGGTGATTTTTTTCAAATATATTTGCCAGATGTTAATAAATAATACATGGTGGAGGATATTTGCTGATGATAGTCAGTTCACCCACTTAGTGTTTACTGTTTGTATACCTTCGGTAGCTTGTATGCGTATGTTTTCCCATTTTTATTTTCAACTCTTTGTGTCTTCCTATTTGTCATAGGTCTCTTTTAGACATAATGTAGTCGGAGCTGGATCTTGGTAGCTGTTTCCCCCACTTTGAAGAGTTCCTTTTTCCTTAGAGTTTTTCACCCATTTACATTTAATGTAATCATTATATGTTTGGGTTTGGGGCTGTCATTTTACTATTTTTTTTCCTGCCTGTCCCATCTGTTTTGAGAGAAAGACGGGTGCAAGTGCCTGCTGTCTGCAGGTTTGGTGGTGGGAGTGTGTGGAATGTCGGCTTTCCTCCTGCCTTCTCCATGCAGCCTGTGGCAAGACCACAGGAAAAGGCGCATGCCGAGGAAAAAGTGTCAGCAGCGTGAAGTGAGAACAGAATATATGGAATTAACTGTGATGCGTGAGAATGAGCCTTCTAGAAGACAAAGTGGGTTGTGAGATATGCCGGAGGCCCCTTATTAATTCCTTCATCATGCATTCATCCAACAATATGTGAATGTCTCCCTTGTGGACAAAAGCAAGCTTGGTTCCCGTCCCATAAGGCCGTGAGATGTTGCTGTGGACGGACATGCATCGGGCGATCACAGTGAGAGGCACAGGGTTGTAAGTTCCAACACCAGTGCCAGGAAAGGGTAAGAATGAGCTCCATCCATTCTACAAGGATGTGTCCACTCTGCCTGAGCTTGAGGAGGCGGAAGGAAACCTGGGCCAGGAGGGGACAATCAGGCGATGATGCTTCCAGGTGTCAGAGTGGCTCCTGTCCCTCGCTGGTGAAGCTCATGGCAGGAAGCCAGATGTTCCGATAAAGTCCTACGTGCACAAATACAAACGATGCGCATTGGACAACTGCACCGAAGAGCTCCTTCGTGGTTCCGAGTAGTGACGTCAGTGACTTTCAAGTATCTGTGTGAGTGCCTCGGTCCTTCCCAGAGCTCCGAAGAGAAGAATTGAGACGCATTTGTTGAACATGTTTGAATTTCCACCTACCGTGTCAGACAGAACCTGTGGAAAATCAGAGGAACAGGATCATTTAATTGGCAGGCCTTTGCTGGCTGCCATCCAGGTATAAGGATTGTTTTTGACATCTCGTATTTGGCAATGGAGGATGGGAAGATACATCTGACAGGGGGTTCCCCTCTGTCCAAGAAGATCAGACTCACAGGACCAAGCAGTGTTGGATATAAGGTGCAGGAGTGAGCAAGGGGGTCTAAGTAAATCCAACAGCAGGGAAAGCAGGGTGCCTCCGAGGGGCTGGAGGGGAACTTCACATTTCCATTCTCATTTTTCTTTTTATATTTAGAAATTTTGCCGTATATATGTATACTTCTGAAAAAATATATATTTATATAGAAAAGTATACCTTTTTTTTTTGGTGGTACTGGGGATGGAACCCTTCTACCTCCAGGCTACACTCCCAGACCTATTTTATATTTTGTTTGGACACAGGGTCTCTTAAGCCAGCAAGGCTGGCTTCGAACCTGCGCGATCCTCCTGTCTCCGCCTCCCAAGTGCGGGGATTACAAGCGTGCACCACCACGCCCGGCTAAAAGTATACTTTTTACATACACAGAAAAAATGGTTAATTATAAAAGACAAGCACAGCTCTGCGTATCTGAGTGTTCTGACTTTTGGCTCAAGAAGCATTTTCTGAGCTGCATGGGTGCTGTATACTGTGCTACAGGATGGCGCCAGTTCCTGCTAATGACAAGAAACAGCCCGCGAGGATTTGGGAAAAAGACAAAATTGTTTTCATGGCAGTGTTTTTGTGGCTTTGAATTATTTCAGAGAAGAATGGAGTGCATTTGAATCCGTGATCCATTGTTAAGTCGACGAGGCTCCCACAGAGACCCTGGTAAACACCACAGTCCGTCCAGTTCTGCTTTCTCTGCTCAGAGTTAAAAAGTGGGAGGACTGGTATGCGCCTGGGAAGCTGCAGACAAATGCTTGAGTTGGAAATGCACATTACTAAATTTTTTAATAAAAAAAATGCTTTAAATTGTACTTTGGACACGATGTCCAGTTTTTTGGCTTGGCAGACAAACCCGAAATTGTTTTTAGCTCTCTGCTCTGGCATTCACAAGGTTTTGCCTAAAACCCTTGGAGATTTGCTGAAAAAGATTTATTTATGTGCGTCCCGAAGAGCATGCCAAAATCCCGCTGCTTCGCATGTTTCAAAACTCCTCTAAATTAAAATGGTAGTGCGTGCAAGAGAGTGAAATGTTGGTTTAGTGACTGTGCGCAGTAACTGGACTGATTTCCAGGAAGACGGGCACGGGGACGGTGTGAGCGGAGCATACTTCCTCCTCCACTGCACCGGGGAGTCAAGTGCCTCTGTTGAGTATGAAGTCACTCATGCATCAAGGTCTGCAGGTTTGGGGCTACATTTAATTGATTTTCCACTAAGTTCTATCAGTTGATTAAAGCCAGCCCACACTCTCTACTTCATCCACAAGAAACAAAACATTACAGTGATAAAAAGTAAAATGACTTATTCATTTATGGGATGTCCAGAGATTTTGCAGCTCAACTGAATGGCCAGAATCCAAAGGAGGAGTGTTTATCTAGAAACATTCAAAACAACACCCAAGTGCTGCTTTCTCTCAGAGAACCTTGCTCATGAAAAGGAGAGCTTTATTTGAACCCACAGCAGCGCATAGATGGTTGTGTATTGAGCTTACTGATTGGAATAGCGGTTATGCTGCTTTAGAGATGAGCATTAAACATCTGAACTGCATTTGGATCTAGAAAAATACGGTATAAATAGTTTTCTAAAGTGAAGACAGAAAGAAAAAAAACACCCTAACTTTTGTTTAGTTTCATTGCGATGCCAGTGACAGCTCCTTGGAAGCAGAGAACTGTTTTGCATCCATTTATGCGAGCTGCAAAGTAAAAAATCCCCAGCACCCTCCCCAGAGCCCGAGCTGATGGCCGACCACTAGGACTGATCCTCCCCTCAGCAACAGGATTTCCCCTGTGTTTATCTGAGACCCACTCTTCTAATCAGTGTGCTTTATTTATCTTTTTACATGTGGTTATGAATATATATCCTATTGGAATGAATTGGATGGCGTGGGCCAAACCCAAGGCCTGCCCCTCCACCTTCTCTGCCAGGATCCTTATCACAAGGCCTGTGGGTGCTGGGGCAGGGGCAGGGCTGGAGCCAGGGGCGGAAGCCCCTCAGCCTCCTCTCCAGTCATTGTGTCAACTGAGCTGATGTATTTTAAAGCAAGCATCTTACACTGTCTGATACAAATAACAATGTAGCCAAGAGCAAAAGCCTCAGTTACTGATATTACTTTAAATGTTTTCAGAGCAGCCACGAGTTTGAGAGCAAAGGAAAACCACTCTAAAAGGCCTCCTTTACCACCGTTGCACTTCTCCCCCTAGTAATAGAGACATCGATGCATCTTTTTTGAGGTCGTCCAGGAAGGGTTAAAGATTCAATTGAATATTGACAAAAACAGCACTGTGCTGTGAATGTCCTTCGCATCTGAGCAGGGGAGGCGCAGATGATGCTAAAATGGCGGGATAGGAAAGAGCACTCCCTTCCCCCAAGTTCAGGGTAGGGATGCTAACTGGCTTGCCTGGTTGAGTGGTAACCAAGGGCAGCCCAAGGTGCCTGGGCCCTGTGGGCAAGCTCCCCGCAGTGTGCTCCTCTGTACCACCTGCTGGCCGGAAAACCCCACAGGCAGATTCTGATTGGTCCTTCCCTCTTGCAGAAGGAAGCATCCCTCCTTCCTTCCTTCCTTCCTCCAGGACTCCGCAGTCCATCTTCCTCCCTTTTCAGTGGAAGCACTCAGTTATCTCCTCTGTTCTATTTCTCAGCTCTCTGCGAGATTGCAGTACTAAGAGATACTGTTCCCACCTGCTTCAAAGATTCTTCATACACAACTAGACGGGGCTCCTGGAGGACCCCATGTGCTCGCCCAGCAGGAGCCCACTGCACCCTTCATGCAGCTCACAAGTCTGCGCACCTCCTCACTCCGCAGGGTCCTTCTCGGGGTCACCACCCTCTCCTGATGATTCCCAAGGATACCTGGTGTTGGGCTTAGCTACTCTCCTCTCAAATACAGCCCCCAACAGGACTCTTTTCTCCTGGACCCACCTAGTTCTAAGTTTCCTCCCTGGGTCTTTTCTTTTCCTCTTTGATGCTGCCCTTTGGTCTCGACACCCGCCTGGAATGACCTCATCAAGCCCATGGCTTCCGCTGTCTGCAAGCCAGTGACCCGACGTCACCCATGAGCCCAAGATGCAGTCTCGTATCTCTGTGGCAGGTCATCCACAGCACTGTGTGGAAGGCTCACATGTATCTGAGCCTGCGGGTTCCAGCAGAACCTCAGCCTTCTCGTGGCCAGGCAGCTAGTCTTCTCCCGCATGCGCATCTCAGCTCAGGTGACCCCACCCAGGCATCTTAGGCCACATGCAGCCAGCCAGGCAGCCAGCTGGCCTAAAGATGGGATGCTAGCAGCTCCCCACCCCACCAAGAGTCCAGCTTCCCCTTCCTCCTTCTTCCACTGTTGCTGCCCTTGCTGCATTCCACGGCCACATTCATGGTGGCAGGGGCCTCTCTAAGAGTACGCGGTGGTCCCTGTCCTTGGCTGAGTCCTCCTCCAAGGAGCCTCCCAACAGCCAGAGACCTTCCTGAAAGGCCAGCCTTGCTCCTCAAGCATCTCTGCTCCCAGGATGGAACCTGAACTCAGTGAGGCCCCCAGGATAGCATGGCCTTGTCTTCTCCTCTTGGGACCCCCCCCCCCCCTCAGGAGCTGCCTTACTGCTGAGTCACCACCTCTGGGTCAGCTGCTTCCTCACCTTGCTGACCTCTGTTCACACCCTTATTGTTCCTGAGCAACTTCCACTACTATTTACATCTCAGGCCCCCAACAGCCCTCTTTTCACCCCTCCCCCTCCAAAACTCAGGCACACCTTCTCCCCACACAGCTTTCTGATCATATTTATAGTTCCATAATTTTTATTTGCATTAAGTTTGCCTTCCGGACGTACTTTACATAAAGCAGGGACTCTGGTCATCCCATTCAATATTTACAGAGACCTCCAGCACTGTTCTATTTGTCAAATGAACGAATACACCCATTTGTTAAGCACATTTTATTTCTATTGAAAGTAGGCCATGGGAGAGTATAGGAAGCAGTTTAAGTGCAAATTATATGTGCACGCCTGTGATCCCAGTACTTGGGAGGCTGAGATGGGGGGTCACAGGTTAGCAGCCAGCCTCAGCAACTTAGTGAGGCCCTTTCAGAACTTAGACCCTGTTTCAAAATAAAAAATATAAAATAAGATACGACTGAAGGTGTAGCTCAGAGACAGAATGCCTCTGGGCATTCAGTCAAACACAGACACACAGACACACACACACAGACACACACACAGACACACACACACACACAGCACAGCACACAAATTCAAGTTTTGTGCGTACAGGGCATCCTACCAAAGTCCTGCTGCAGAATGGCAGATGTGTGTAGGCAGAAAGCCCTTGGTGGGTGACAAGGACTTTTTCCTACTGTCAAGACTTTCTCATTGGTGAATGGACTTGGTTGGCTGGGTGGATGAGGGTCCTTCCTGCAGCCTCAGGCTCCCAGGAGGAACTTCCTGGTAACTGGTATCCACACATAGGACTTGTGGGTGCAGGAGCCTTCTAATTTATTACTTACAAGTAAGACCCTGACCTTCTGACTTACTACTCAAACCAAACCCTTTTGGGGGGTAGTGAAAGAAGTCTCCGTTCACAATCATTCTGGGATAGCAGGTAAAAAGCAGGCTTGTCCTGAGAAAATTGGGGTGCAGGTTCAGTCTAGAAAGGAGGAAGGCGAGCTCAGGAAGCTTCAGTTCAGGGAGGAGCCATGGAGTCAAAGGAGACTAGAAAGCAGGGGCCAGTTGTGATGGAGACAAGAAAGGGAAGACGACATAGAAACGGGTCCAGGGTCTTTTTCCCAAGCCAGCTATTGTGGGCAACCCCGGTATTAAGTTAAAGGGTCAGTGTAAGGAAATGGAAACTATTCCCCATGGACGCAGTTATATCTTTAGAAATTGTTCTTGTCCAAAAATAACAAATTCCTTCACTGTGAATTGGGCTCCATTAAGAGGTTCCTGCTTCACGATTTTCTTATAAGAATTTCTCAATTGCCTTGACTATAGGATTCAAATAACACATCCTGGCTTCCCCAAACAAGAGAACCAATACTGCGAGGCAGAGAACCCCGGAGCAGGGGCTGGAATCCTTGTCCACCTGCTAACCTTGAGTCTTGGGTCTTGCTGACGAAAGACCCTTCTGGACTAAAGGACAGCACGAGTGTTTGTGCAGAATACCTCCAGAAGGGGTTCCAGGAGGTGGCTGGGCTGGACCCTGGGGTAGCTTTGGTTGCTGCTCACTGAAGCTCTTCTGAGTCTGAGCTGCGGGAAGGGGCCTGGGTTGGTGGTGGAGGGTGCTCATGTGTTCTTTTGGTGTGTGTGTAACAAGGGATGGAACCTAGGGCCATTCTACCTCCAAGCTATCCCCCCCCCCCAGCCCTAATTTTTATTCTTAATTTTGAAACAGGATCTCACTGTTGCAGAGGGCCTCACAAAGTAGCTGAGGCTGGCTGTGAACCATGATCCTCCTGTCTCTGCCTCCCGCATGCTGGGATTACAAGCCTGTGCCACCTTGCCCGGCTTCGTGTGTTCTTTAGAGACCTGAAGAGGTGCTAACAGGCAACTATAACAAGACAGCGTGGAGTGCAAATAGAAATAATCTGGGCCAGGCCTGCCGGAGCCTCCTCGCTAAAGAGGATTCCGATAGTGGTCCTGTGGGTAGGAGCAGGAGCAGGAGCAGAGGGTGCCTGTTAGTAGGGGCCTGAGCTCAGTCCTGTAGGAAGGCCTCCTGGGATCTCCAGGGGGTAGAATGGGGCTTGGGAACCATGTTAGGAAGCTGAGCGGCTCTGATGGAACCAGAGAGGTGGGACGCAGATCCCAGACAGGGCCTGGTGCAGGCTTCCCCAGCGACCTGCCCCCACTGGGCTCTCCAGTGGCCCTTTGGGCCAGGCTCTGCATTACTGCCTCTCACAGAAGTTCCACAGTGCTCCCAGCCCTGTCTGCAGCTTCACTGTGGAGGGTTTCAATTGCCAGAGTCAACCATGATCTAAAATTACATGGTGGAAAGTTCTAGAAATTAAAATAAATCATGTTATAAGCAAGTGTTACTATAGCGTATCGTTTCCATTGCTGTGTTTTATTACTAATTACTCTTCTTAGTCTCTTAGGGTGCCTAATTCATAGGCTAATTTTGTACATATATGTGTTTTATGGGTCCAGTCCTCTCTGTGGTTCCAGGCTTCCCCTGGGTCTTAGGGGGTATCTTCTGTGGATAAGGGGTACGAGTGCATTCTCAAAGGTGACTTGTCTTTTTGAGCTCTAGGAACCTGCTGCCTATTAAAGGGATGTCCTGGCATAGGCCTCCTTTGGCTAAATTTACTTTTTATGGGAGGTCAAAGGCAAGACACTAGACACCGGGTACGAAGCTGCAGATGGAGGGGAGAGCACGTGGAAGGAGATATCTTAACCTGGCAAATAGTAGCAGCACCCGCTCGCCTACTTGATTCCAAAGGGCAGAAGGTCAATGTGGGGACAGAAATTTGAAATCAGCCTCCGCACCCCCACTCAGAATAAAGGCTTGGATGCGACACTCTCCGAGGCGACTTTTCTAAGTTGCTGACTTCTGGAAGCTCTGTCTCTGTCTCAGCACCCACCGTCCTCACACTCACTCTGAGTGCACTGACAGGGCTGTTGTGCATTGTACCCAGGAGTCACACTGTCCCCTCCTGGTCAGCGTGGCCAACACCAGCCTCCTCAACCCCCTGCAGCCCTGCCGGCGCCTGGCTCCTCCGTAGCCCTGAGGTTCTTCTCCAAGGAGTGGGGTCTCTGGAGTCCACTCTGGCCTCCCTCCCAGCCTCCTGCACAGCAGCCTCTTGGAGTCTCCTTCCTTCCACTGCTGCAGCCCCCAGCTCCTAGACTTCCGAGCTACCCTACTACGACAGGATTAGAAGGTTGCCCCAGGGGTCTCTCCTTCCCAAAGTTCTTTCTCATCTAACTCGCCGCACACATCATTGGCAAGGAATACTGCGGAAATATTGCTTCCAAAGGTCAGATTTCCTCCTCTTTTGACTTCTGAGCAGCGTCAGCATTACAGTTTGGTCCCAGCTTTATTAGAATTCCTGCTCCATCTTTATGTACTGATTTTACTTTTTGGTCCTGGGGATTGAACCCAGGGACAGCATACTTCCAGCTCACAACCCCAGCCCATTTTATTTTCTGTTTAGAATCTGGGTCTCAGCTACTGAGAGTCTCACTAAGCTGTTGATACTGGCCTTGAACCTGCAATCTGCTTGTGTCAGTCTCCTGAGTACCGGGATTATAGGCTTGTGCCACCATGCCTGCCTTCCAACTCTATTTTTTTCCACCCATCTGGCTCAAAAGACATGACCCATGTCCATGAGACCATGCTCATCTCCCCCAAACACCTGCCTCTTCTCACTCCCTCCTGCTCCCGAACCTCCTGAAAAGAGGCGCTTCTCCCCTCTGCTCTCGCTGCACAGCCAAGTCCTAAGTGACAGTCAGCAGGGACCTCCTCGTCTCCCCGGGGAGGAGACGTCTCTGGGAGGACGCGTCCAGAACTCTCTGTAGCATCCTCAGTCACTCCCACTCATTGCTGTTCGTCACTTTCCACTTCATGAATGCTTTGTTTTTCCTACTAGATGGTAAATATTTTGAAAATAGACATGATGTCTTAACTTCTTAACCACACGCTTATTATAATTTCCTAAAGAAAGCATTTCTGCAGCTAAATTGAGACCAGGAGTCTTGCTTGTCACAACAAAAGCAAACACAAGTCATTGTCACTGCCGTGGAATAGAGACTAATTAAATAGAAGGCGGTGTGAAATGCCTCCGGCTGTTGTTTGCTTAAAGATGTGGACCTCGGGATGCTGTTAAGGAGCTGTGAAACTTCCAGGTGGATTTTTTTTTAAGGGGGGAACAGATTTTTTTTTTTCCGGGTCTGGGGATGGAACCCAGGGACATTCGACCTCCGAGCTACACCCCCTGTCCTAGTTTTTATTCTTTAATTTGAAACGGTCTAAGTTGCGGAGGGCCTAAGTAGCTGAGGCTGTCCGCAAACCGCAGTCCTCCGGTCTCAGCCTCCCGAATGCCAGGATGACAAGCGTGCGCCACCACGCCTGGCTAGATTTGTTTTATAAAATGCTTACGTTTCAGTGCACAAGTGCATTTATCTCTGGGTATGTACAGATCCCAGCAATATTCCAGAAAGAGCATATCTCCTAAACGGAATCGCATATGTGCAAGTGTTTTGCAAACCTGAAGCTCTGTGAAGAGATGGGATTTGTTGCTATTCATAATGGAGCCTCCTAACGTAGAGCAGCGTCCTCTGAGAGAGGAAGCCAGCAAATGATAACAGAAAGTCCCTACAATGGCAAAAACTCATCTCTGCTGGAGAGGGGACAGCGCTGTGTTTTCTCTTTCTTTTTATCTGTTCTTCCCCGATTCTCCCTTCTGGGAAAGACAAATCTTGCCAGTAATCATGATTTGTGCAGGAGCGGGACACCCGCTATTGTGATCTCCCTGCAAGTGGATGGAGGTTGGAGCGCGTCTCTGCGGCTGTTTGGTGCAATTTTCCTTTTTGCTCTGCGTTGGGAAGTTTCTGAGGATTGCATGAAATTGACGAAATCAACTGTAGGAGGCCGCTGTTTTCTTCTTCACTATTTAAAAAGTTGAACTTAGTTGTTTGCTTAATACTCCAAGCCGACGAGGCGCTTCATTATCTCGGCCCTAAGACACTCCAGAAAACGGAATCATTAGAGAAGAGGAGTCATTGGAAAGTAAACACGTGAATAATTTACAGTCACGACTGGTGTTAAATAAAAGGTTTTAATCTAGCCCGAGATCTGACAATAAATACTCATTTCTAATTTCCAGTGAGTAAACTTTATCTCTTTTTAAAAGCCTTTTCATTTGATCCCCCCACCCCCAGAAGATAATGGCCAATTTGACATGGGCACATGCGGGAATAAAATTTCCCTCTGGTCAACATAACCCTGGAAAGTTATTATGAAAGTCAAAATTTGAAATAATTGCAAACATTGTAATTAGTAGGCATTTTAGGGTTCCTGTGTCCTATTACCCACGCGGCTTCCCTTCCTGGAATGGTGTTCCTGGGGGACAGGGCAGTGGAGGAGAGGAACCTCCTGCCACGTGCACAGCTGGCTGGATGCCTGCCAGGGACACCCTGCGTCCTGTGGCCCCGCACAGTGTAAGCAGGGCCATTTAGGGCTTGCCCATGCTTGAGAGATGCCAGGCCCTGCCAGGCCAGATAGCAAGATGACAGGTTGGACACTAGCCACGCAAAGATAATAAAATGTACAATGAAACATACCATTTATTTTTTGTGTGGCTCTGGGGATTGAACCTAGATGCAGTCTACCTCTGAGCTATGCCACCAGCCCTTTTTAATTTTTATTCTGAAACAAGGTCTTGCTAGGTTGATGGGGAAGGGGGGGGGATCTCTCTAAGTGGCTGAAACTGTTCTCAAACCTGCGATTCTCCTGTCTCAGCCTTCCAAGTACTGGGATTATAGGCATGCACCATTATATCCAGCTGATAACTTATCAGTACATTTTCAGGGTATCTTCAAGGTCTAACTTTAAGGCCTCGCCCTCAAATCAGAAAGGAACCCCGTGCCTCTTTGGGCTGCCCTTTCCCCTCTTTTCTCTGTGCTTGTATATCCACCCACTGCAGGAGGTCTTGGTGATTGCACACAACGTACAATGCTGGGTGAGTGAGTACACAGGTAGAGGGCCCAGCATTTCCGTGTACCCTGCAGCCTTATTCACGGTAACCAAGACACAGAAACCACCCGAATGTCCATCAGCTGATGAGCAGATAAAGAAAATGTGCTACTTGTGGAACACTGTTTAGCCATAAAAAGGATGAAACTCTGTCATTTGTGACAACATGAATGAGACTGGAGATCATTATGTTATGTGACATAAGTCAGGCACAGACAAGACCAACATCCTGCGATCTCACTCACAGGTGAAGACAGGACCTTGAACCGAGAGGAGGTGAGAGCGGAATGGGGGCTTCCAGAGGCTGGGGCAGGCGGGGAGGGGTGTTGTGGGTCACGATGATAAAAGGTCCAGCAATAGCTACCAAGTTACCATTACATAGGAGTAAGACATTGTGCTGTGCTACTGCAGAGGAGGGTGACTAGAGATAACAATGATTTGCTGAAAAAAATAAATTTGAATACTTTTGCTATAAATTAATGAAGCCGGGCATGATGGTGCACGCTTGCAATCACAGTACCTGGGAGGCTTAGACAGGAGCGTTGCAGGTTTGAGAATAGCCTCAGAAAACTTAGTGAGGCCCTCTACAACTTAGTGAGACCCTGTTTCCAAATAAAGAATAAAAAAGGGCTGGTGGTATAACTTAGAGGTAGAATGCCCCTAGATTCTATCCCCAATAATGAGCGTGTGCACACACACACACACGCACACACACACACTAAAAAAAAAAAAAAATGATACATATTGCTGGGCGTGGTGGCACATGCTTGTAATCCCAGCATTTGGGAGGCTGAGATAGGAGGATCATGGTTCGAGGACAGCCTCAGTTACTTAGGCCCTTTGCAACTCAGTGAGACCCTGTTTCAAAATAAAGAATAAAAAACAGGGCTGGGGGTGTAGCTTGGAGGTAGAATGCCCCTGAGTTCCATCCCCAGTACTGAAAAGAAAAAAAAGAATGATACATATTTGAGGAAATAGTTGCTTGTTTACCCTGATTTAAATAGTTCTCAAAGTACAGATGTATTGAACATCACATGGTGCCCCATATATGTACGTCTTTAATGTTTTTATGTATTTGCTAAAATATATCTAAATTTTAAAAATTTTAAAAAACGAAATGAATTTGAATATATGAAATCCCATTATGGGTGCTGGAGGCTTAGAGAGTGTGGGAGCTGGCCCGGCCCACGAGCTGGAGTCTCAGCTTCCCGTGCTACAGGCTGGGACGCTCACTGGCTCTGCACCACGCGTCTCCTGAGGTGCACGCCTGGATCCCGGGTGAGGAGGAGAGGCAGGTTCCAGCAGAGGCACTGTGAGACGCTTCTGGACTCGAGATGAGCCCTGGAGGCCAACACAGAGGTGTGTGGGCAGCTACTCTTTCAGGCCTTGTTTGTCTGTCTGTGTGTCTGTGTGTTCAGTTGAGGATTTGGCTCCTTCCTGGGAGGCGCAGCTGTGCCTTGGCCAGTTGAAGGTATTCCTTCCTGTCTTGTATACACTGGCTTGGTTCCCCACTTTTCCCACCCTGTGTTCCACTGCTGGTTGCACCTTAAATTTTTTGTTTTGTTTTGTTTTTCACTCCAATATCAGCTCTCTGTTGCCTGAGCATAGCCCTTCTCGGCCCCACACTCTTCCAGGGTGTCAGGACCACAGAGTCGCAGCTTCATGGTCTGGATGCAGCCCTCTGGGTCAGGCCGGTGTTTACACGAGATACAGGAGAACCCACCTTTGTCCTTGGGGTCTTTTCTAGCTGAGGAGGTGACCGTCGATCTTAGGCGTTCATTGCTTAAGTCGCAGAATTTTTATAAGTAAAACTCTGATGACGGAGTTTCCTAAAGAAATTCTTTTTCGAGTCTTCAAACTTTTGTTCATATTTTAATGCCAGAATATAAACAGATAGGATTCCTCAGAACGTCTCCAAGTGAGTCAGTTACAAGATCTCACCCAAAGAGCCACTTTTTATTACAAAGAATAGTGTCATTTTCAAAGATATTTCAGACCAGTGCCTCAAATGCTCAGATAATTATACTAATTAAATGCTGTGGACTAAATCAGTTGTGTTGAGTCACCTAAAGATGATGAACATAAACTAGAGAAGAAAAAAGATCTTTTGATTTATAAACCCATAATTACAATCATTATCTCTAAATTCTCCAGAGATGCCTTATTTTTATAGGTAAGCATATTTGATCTTCTTGTTAAAATCTATTGTACCTTTTGTCTTCTCAAACCAGGGAAATAGATTAAAAAGTGTGTTGATCCCAAGTAATATATTAAAAAACCATTAGGGATCTTACATTTATAATCAGCACAATCAGTTGAAAAGAAATTCTGTTTGAAAATTATAATATGGAATATAGAGCAGGAAAATCTTAGGAATAATAATAGAGAACCAAAAGAAGAAAAGTAAAAAAAAATCTGCCAGAAAAGATGAAAATAAGGTTTGAACAAAGATAAAGGCATGTCATGTTCTGGCTAGCCTAGCAGCCTCACTCTGCTGGTCATCATAGGTAAGTTTCTATATTTTCTTAAGTAAATTGTGGGATTTTGCAAAAAGTTTTAGAGCACAGTCTATTTCATCCACAAAGCTTATAGGACAGTCTATTTATTGTGGTACTCACTGAATTGCAAAGGGCCTCACTGAGTAGCTGAGACTGTCTGTGAACCATGATCCTCCTGTCTCAGCCTCCCAAATGCTGGGATTACAAGCATGTGCCACCATGATTAGCTGAGGACAGTCTATTTAAAGACCTATCAGACGATGTCATTGAAGTTCTCGTCTTTTTGTGGATTCTGAATTTCTCCAGCATGTTCTCCAGAATCCAAATAAATAAGAGACAGTAGGGAGGGATAAGAAAACTAGGCAACAGGGAACCCCCTGCTGGCCCTAAACATGGCGGCTGTGGCCAGATCACCCACCGCAGAGGTAGAGGTCAGGTGCGTGGCTGGTCTGTGGACAGGGCTGTTGTCCTGTCCTTGATCTGGGGAAAATGGAAGTGTCCCTTATAGTTGACAGCTCCCTTTGATGTATGGGTCCAGCTAGGAAGGGCCTGGCTAGGGATTCTCCAGAATCCTGGGGTGCTGGTGAGTGCAGAAATAGCTGCACATGTGGGCACTGGAGGACCAGGCAAGTTCCTGGGACTCTCAGCGGGGACCAGTAGACACACCAAAAGGGACAGAGCCAGCATCCTGGTGAGAACTGGAAGCCAAGCTGAGTGGATAGGTTCAGCACTCAGGATAGGCCAGGCCTGGGCAGGGAAGAGGGCGCCAGGGAGCCCACCACACCTCCAGGTTCCCAGGGCGAGCTCTGTCCTGAAATCCGGCCTGTACCACTGTGGGAACTGGAGCTGAACCCACTCTATGCCCGGTGTGCCCCCAAGACAGAGAACACACCTGAGCCACTGACTCTGTGGGCAGACTTGAGGCGGCACAGCTGCCAGCTGCCTGTTGAAGACCTATTCAGCATCCTGCTCCTGATAGGCTAGAAGAAGCCATCTCATTTAAGTCATTTGGTCATGGACAACCGAAAAGGGATGTGATTGAACTCTTTCACAAGAGATAGGGGTGCTCACTCAATAATATTATGACAAACTATAAAATAGTGACACACCAGAAAAATAAGGTTGCAGGCGCACTGTCCTAACACACCATTGGGAATTAGCGAAACTTAATTACGATAATGACTGGGAACCCGAGAGAAGAGGGTCGAGCAGAATTACCAGATCTGAGCAATGAAGTAGAAGGACAAAAGGAAGATGGCAGATAAAGATGAGATCCCAGGAAGGACGTAGGGGGAAAGGGGAAAATCAGCAGGAAGGCTTAATTGGAAGAAACACAGTAACGAACAGGGTCATAAAAGGCTCAGAAAGGGGGCGGAAGGTAGAGAGGGGGCACTCGTGAGGAAAACCTAATGGAAATAGAAAGGGAGATAAAAGTATCCAAAAGGAAACGATAAAGAAGCCAGACAAAGGAGATCCACAACACACTTAACTGGAGTCTCCAAAGATGAACGCCAAAGCAAGAGAACAAAAGAAATGTAAATTGTGATTAAATAAAATTTTCCGAGATAAAAGAACTTTATGTATTGAAAAAGACATTGCATACAGGAGCAAATTGACCCAGAATGAAAACCCCTAGATAAATCCTAGCAAAGGCAGTGGACTTCAAAGATAAGGAAAACATTCTTTGAGAATCCAGGCAAAATGTGCAAATACCTCATAGAAGAAAGAAAATGGGACCATCATCAATCTTCTCAACAGAAACATGTTTTAAAACCCTCCACTTTAAAGATTATCAAGAAAAGAGAATGTGATTGGTTTCATATCCAGCCCAGCTTTCTTCAGCTATGAAGGTCACCTAGAAACTGCAGTGAAGATTCCAGAAATTCAGGGCAAATGTTTGTGTGAGCCTGTCCTTGAGTTCACTGGGAGAACACACTTTAGATGACCACACATGGTTAGAAAAGTCGCAGCACCAAGTTCTGGGGAAGTCAACGATGACTACTTAACTGGAGAACTAACAAAAGAGACAGGAAGAAGGACAACAGACAAAATACTGTGTTGTATGCTCTGACAAAGGAGAAATGATGCAAGAAAAAGATGCAAGGAGAGAAAGAGGAAGAAAATACCTGACTGTGCCCGTAGATGTTGGCTAACATAGTATTGGAGCAAACCCTAAGTCAAGCAGAAGAATCTCGTGTGTACCAGGGACTCAACATGAACAGCAAGACCAGGGTCTGACGGTGTGGTGGTGGGGAAAGGGACTGTTCTCCAAACACAGAACCCTTCAGCACATGAAAAATGATTTGGTTTTCTCCCTTCCTCCAGGGTGCTGCTCGTTACCGTGTTCCGGCTGGGATGCTGAAGAGACATGATTTTGTCTTCTAATCAGTGCCTAGAGCCCCTAATCCTTTTGCAGTGTCTAGATTGAGATTGTTGGTCAATCTAATGGAAGGGGGGACTAAGCCGTCATTCAAAGAAATTAGTAACAAGGGAAACACTAGAAGAAAAATCCAAGCCTTCCTAAATAAGCAACAGAACAGAGAAAGAAAAGGACCCTATTGGAGAAGACTTTATGTAGGCATATGTCTGTACTGTAACGCATTTCTATACCTGCCTGTACGTGCGCAAGTGTCTGTGTCTATCTGACTTCACGTGAAGTGACGTGAAAGGACTCATGAAACATAGCCTTGTAGCAATGAATGGAGAAGAGTTTAACTTCCCATTTCAAAATAAGGTGGGGGTCCGGTTGCCTAAGGAAGCAAATCGAAACTCAAAGGTGTATCCAAGAGCTCTGCTGACTGCAAAGTAGTCAAGAAGAATGAATGAGAGGCTGGGAAAGATGTGCGCATTAGTGGAAGGAAACGGGTGTCACCATCTTTACATGGACAAAGTGAGACTCAAGTCAGTGAGCATTGAGTGTGGGAAGGAGGCTATATTATAGCGCCCAAGGCCACAATTCAAAATGAAGGTCTGAAAGTTATTAGTATCCATGCATTAGCTTATGCAGGAATGACCCTTATGTAACAGAAACCATACGAGAGCAGAGAAGGAGCAGACAGAGACACACTAAACTAGAAGGAGAAAATAGAAAGTGGGGAAATTTACCCTCTCAGTCTTAGGGGGGACAAGTCGCTAAAATGGTGAATACTAGTCTGCCATCTTAATTATGTAGGAGACCTAAGCAAAAAGACTGATTTTGTAGGAGTCTTCCAAATTCTCTACCCCTACAGCAGAGAGTGCATCTTCCTTCCTTCCTTCCTTCCTTCCTTCCTTCCTTCCTTCCTTCCTTTCTTCATTCCTTCCTTCCTTCCTTCCTTTATTCTTTCTCTTTCTATTTTTTGAGACAGGGTCTCACTAAGTTACTGAGAGTTTTCCTATGTTTCTCAGGCTGTCCTTGAACCTGTGATGTTTATGTCTCACCCTCCTAATCCCAGTACTTGGGAGGCAGGCATGGTGGCACCATGCCTGGCTTGTGTACCTTCTTTTCAAGTAAGCATTCACAAAAGCATACCTCAGTACCCCCCATATAAGTAATGCAAACCACTCTTGGTAGTTAAATGCAATAAAATTAGGAGTTATTTAGAAAAAAAACCCAATAGACATTGCTAACTGAAAAAGCAAAAACAGCTGTTAACTCTTGGGGGCCAAAGTCTAAATAAGCAAAACTGCAGAATTGTAAAAATTATAAGAAAAACTTAGTAGTATATGAGAATCTATAGAATGCAGCTTAAACTAAAGCTCAAAGGAAAAAAATGTATACCATTTTGTGCCTATACTACCAGAAATGGCAATAAGTGAATTATCTATGAAAGTCAAAAACACTAAATAAAAAAAAAGTGGAGGCCCCTGTATGCTGTTCAGGAGCTGAGGGAGCCGGCACTCAGCCCTGCCTGTACCCGCAAGAGACCAAATGGTCTGAACTCTAGGTGTCGGCCATCTGCCTAGCTGGGGCATGTGGCCCTGTATATTTGGTGACCTTTGCCATTTCTTTTGTAGATATTAATGTATTCTCATTTTCTACGTTTTCTCAATTGTGGAATATCCAGAATTTTATAAAAAAAAAAAGAAAAAGGTTGATTTAAATAAAAATTTTAAGATGTGAAAATTTACGGGTCCAGAGTTTTACATTGCATTGCCTCAAGAGCTGTTGCCGTGAACGTGATTGTGTGGTTTTATGATTTCCAAGGTCTTTTTACTTGAGCAGACTTAAAACATCGTGGCTCTTTTATTGATCTTTTCTGAGAACA
The DNA here is from genome assembly GCF_963383645.1 of Muscardinus avellanarius. Lineage (NCBI taxonomy): Eukaryota > Metazoa > Chordata > Mammalia > Rodentia > Gliridae > Muscardinus > Muscardinus avellanarius. Next base: position 159,334,829 of record NC_137789.1, on the reverse strand, counting down.
CTTGTGTCTCTGCTGCTCACATCTTCTTTTAGTGTTGACATATTTTATACTTCCTCAGTTACCTCTTACTTTTCTCTTCTTTCTGTGTTGTGAAAATTACACAACCGAGAAGTGAAAATGAGGCAAACAAAACAGAAACCATAACCGCGCTCACACCAGCACAGCTACTAACTAGAAGCTTCCAGGCACCCGGTTTCCTATCCATTGCCCCGGAGCCCAGCTTCCTCAACCCTGCGAGACGCCCACTGTTCCGACTTTTGTGATTCTGATTTCCTTGCCTGGCTTGATATTTTGATCTTCTGGGTGGCAGTCACTGAAGGTCCTTCTCAGGCCCCTGCTGTTCCCACTCAGCGATGGGTGTGGTGTGGACCATATCCGTGCTGGGTGTGCAGCTGTACTGGTGTATTCCTGAGACTCCTCTACTGCAGAAATTCCAAGTTGTTTGCTCTCCTGTCGATGGACACTTTGGCTATTCTACTTTTGTTACTAAAAATAATGTGGCTGTGCACATTATTTTCCTTTTCCTGGTATATGGTTGCACGAGTTGCTGTGGGGGCGCACCTAAGAGCAGGATTGCTGGGTCACGGGCATTGTTTATATTTGAATTTACTAAGTAACGCTAAGTTGGTTTTTAGTTACACCTCCAACGTGGGTGGGCCTGACTTCTGGTTTCTGCCCCCCTTAACCTCAGTGCCCCCAAACTGTAAAACCTGTTGGGATAAAAGAAATTTCAGTGCTCTGGGGCTTGGCAGACCTCTCTGAGTTCTCTCTTTGCTTAGAGGTTGCGCTAGTTTTCACTTACAGTGTGGGTAACACTGCACACATTAAGGCATTCAAGTTCTACATTACCTTTAGTTGTTTTCAATTGAAAGGTTAGTCAACTCCACCCCTCCCAAAATTAAACAAAACAACACCCAGTCTGTGATACTAGAAATGTGAGCTTCTGTTTTTAATAGTACTAGTGACTTCTTTATATATACTCGAGTTGTTTTGAATTATGTTTTCTAACTTCTTGGATTGAATGCTTGCTTTGCTTTGCCCTTCTTCTTCTCTGGAAGCGCATTCAAAGCTCCGCATTCTCCTCTGAGGTTGGCTCTTTCCGTCCCCCTGGGTGCTGATACGGAATACTCTCATTATTAGGCATTTTTAATTTCAGTTTTTATTTTCTCGTGCATTCATAAGTTATTTAAAGGTTCTGTCCCACATTTTCGAGTAGGTTGACATTTTGGGGCCAGCCTGTGGTTGTTCGTTTCTAGTTTTATTGCTGTGGGTTCCGGGAATGTGGTCTCTCTGCTTTCTGCTTTGCGGAGTCTCCTGAGCTTTCTTTATGCACTAAGACATGGCATGTTTTCAAATAAATATTTCACAAGTGTTTGAAGAACACATAGCTTCTCCATTTGCTGTGGACAGGGCTCTTTATACCTCTCTTGTCGGCTCAGGGTGTTGTTCCCATCTCCTGCCTCCTTGCTCAGTTCTTACTTTGTATGTAGTCTTTAACGAGCACCTTGAAATCTCACCGTATGGCTGTGGGCACGTGTCTCTTGTTATTCTTTTTCTCTAAAAGAATATATATATCCTTATATATATTTAACTATATAAAAATATATTATATCTTTAAGTACCTTAGTATATAATATTATGTTGTGTGCTGTTTTATATGCTCTGATTTATATTGTTCAGTCTATGAGAGCTTATACCTATTAACCAAGGACTGTACTTTTGTATAAAATATAATTTCTTATCTTAAGTGTCTTTTCTATGTTAATAGCTTTGTCTAACATTAAGTCCCAGCTTCCCCACACATGTCAAAACATACCTTTACTATTTTTATTCCTCCATTTTCTGTACTTTGTTGATATAATATAGTTTTTGTTCTATTATTTTTTACTTACATTACACTTTTATGTTTTAAAATATCATGCCAGCTGGGTGTGGTGGCGCACGCTGGTAATCTCAGTACTTGGGAGGCTGACACAGGAGGATCGCACAGGTTCGAAGCTAATCTCAGCTACTTAGTGAGGCTCTCAGCAACTAAGTGAGACCTTGTTTCGAGATAAAATTTAAAAAATAGGTCTGAGAGTATACCCCGGAGGTAGAAAGCCCCTGACTTTCATCTCCAGTACCACAAAAAATATATCATGCCAGCTATACTCTTTTTATAAAACTAATTCTACTTTTAAAAACTGTATTTTTAGTAATATTTCTCACTGTTATTTCTTATGACCACCATATTTTTCTTTATTAGACTCATTTTCCAAAGGTGCCAGTGGTACTCTTCTGAAAAGTTGGCCAACTTTCGGAGTCACTGGGTGTCTGTAAATTTGCTCTGATATTTAGGGTAGGAACAAAACTCTGGGACCCTGTGCGATTTCTGCCTTTTCCGCTTTAAGGTGAGTTAAGTTCCATTCTTCTTACACAGACCTTGGTAAATAAATGCTGTCAGTAAGAAAAGAGAAAACAAAATCAAGACGCTCTTCAACTCTGGGTGAAATACCTTAGTTCTTTCTCTCTTCCCTTCTGTTGCCTGTGTTTCAGCCGAGAACTCTGTTGGTGGGGATGGCGTTTGCCAACCAAGCCTCTTCGTCTTTGGCGTCTTCTCCCCTACTCTTGGCTTTGTGGTTTGGGATTGAGTTTTGGGGGACTTGCCCAATTTTCTACTTCCCTGATGTGGTACTCAACTTTGTCTTTTTTAGCTTTTACTGCGTTTCCCTGGAAATCGCATGTTGATATTCATGCATTTCATCGAACCTTTACAGTTAATTCCCAGGCCTCCTGTGATCATCTCTGAGCTCATCAAGTCTTCTAATGTGAGCATCTCTGTTTCCCTGCTCCCCTCCCCTCGCCCTCTGCAGTTGGTACTTTTCTTTCATGTTGCTTTCTTCCAATGAATGAAGAGTCTTAACTGCTCACTTCACAGATGAGATAATGGCCAGCCAGACAGCAGGAATGGCTGGCTTGGTGGTGGGTGGGAGCATATTCGATTTGAAAAGTTCAGACTGGTCCATGCTGTGCAGGGTGCCGTGTGGAACTCGAGGGAGTGGGAGCAGCATGGGGCCCTGTAGACACCAATTCTTGGGGTGACACCCCAGACAGCTCTCAGCTCCACCAGCCCTATCGGACCTCCTCATCAGTCATCCCGCCTCAGAGATCGTCACGGTGTCTGCTCTCATGATATCAAGGGTACTGGGCTCAGCCGGGCGTTCTTCTGCCTGCAGGAGTATGGGTGGGTGGGCATTGTCTGGGGTCCCAGTTGGGCTGGGATGCAGGATGGTTCATTCGCAAGCTGGCAGTAGTGGCTCAGGATGGCTGAGATTTTCTCTTTGTGCCCTTTCAGTGTCTCTTCCTCTCCAGATGGCTTCCCCACTCGAGGTCCCTCCTGGTGATCTCTTCAGCAGGTGGCTTGACTTCTTCCCATTTTCTATGGTTTAGCATGAGCCACAGGCCACCCTGAGGGGATGTACCAGGTCTCTCTCTGTACATGGAGATGTGAATCCGTAAGCCGACTTTGGAATTAGCTTGTTTGTTTGTTTATTTATTTATTGCTGTACTAGGGATGGAACCCAGGAGCGTTCTACCTCTAAACTACACCCTCAGCCCTATTTTTTATTCTTTTATTTTGAAACAGGGTCTCACTAAGTTGCAGAGGGCCTCACTAAGTAGCTGAGGCTGGCCATGAACCTGTGAACCTCCTGTCTCAGCCTCCCAAATGCGGGGATTACAAGCGTCTGTGACCACACCTGGTTCGGAGATTAGCGTTTGAGTCATTTTGGGGTTGACCATTTATAATCAGATCTTTTCATGCATCTGAGCTGGGGGCATGTGAGTGCCTTTTGGGAATACTATTTTCATGAAAACTCTCCCTCCTCTCTCTTTAAAATTGCTTGTAGTTTAGCATATTGGAATTTGCCACTGGTCAGTGTCCCTGTGTTCTTTATTTATCAGAATTATTTTGTTTAGATGTATTAAGAGCACCCTGCTGTACTCCCGATACTATAGTTGACTTAAAGCTATGTTTCTTATTTCACCACGATTTGAATGAGAAAATTAAATTCAGTCAATACTTAAGCCAACCAAAGTAATAAAAATCCTGTTTTCTAATTTTTAAATAAAGAGCATCTATTCCTTTAGCAAATCAGAAATACCAACCAACATTTTTAAACATGGTTTCCAGCCAGGGGTGGTGGCACACACCTGCAATCCCAGGACTTGGGAGGCTGAGATGGGAGGATCGCAGGTTCCAGGACAGCCCTAGAGATATAGCAAGACTCTCAGTAACCTAGTGAAGCACTGTCTCAAAAACAAAACAGCAAAAACAGATAAAAATAAAAAAGACCCAGGGTTTAACTTGGAGTTAAGAAGGCCCCTGGGTTCCAAATAAATAAGTAAATATGAATACATAAATAAACAAATGCATGTTTCTCCCTCTACTTTGTGTCAATACATTATTTTCTAGTTTAAAGAAAAACAAGTTTTTTTGCACTTTTATTTACTTTTGCATTTTTATTTGTTTCTCTGTTTTTGTTTTTTTTTAAATCCTATCAGTTACGCAGTGTAGGCTTTTGTCCTCTGTTCTCAGCTGTCCCCTCTCTCTTCTGTGTGTCACCCTCTTCCTTGTGCTGATGTAGGTACGGAGTGTCCATGGAGAGGGTGCCAGGCCTTGAACAGTGAGACTGGGTATTGCCAGTAGTGTGTGTGTGTGTGTGTGTGTGTGTGTGTGTGTGTGTGTGTGTTGAGCATTTTGGAGGATTTAAGATAGTAAAGTTTTCTTGGAGCCTAAACCACCAAATTGACAACATGGTAGATTTTTACCATACTTTCAAAACAAGTCCTTATCTATGTATCAGATGAAGGGATTGACTCCTGTAGTAAAGTGAAGACTGGTTTTGTTTCTGTGAGCCCAGGCAGTGTGGCACGCGGTGCCTGGGGCACACAGTGCCTGGGGGCTGGCTTTAGCAGAGCATCTTGGGAAGCATAAGCACCTCCAGGTAATGGTTTCAGAGTGTGGGAAGTGTGTTTGGATCAATGCTTCTGTGCCAGGGATGTTGGGAAAAAATCGTGGAACCCTGCGGATGAGGGCTGGTGTGAATTGATGTCTCCCACCTCTGTGGGAGAATTCTAGAGTGTCCTTCCTCGGCAGCTTAAAGATGCTCCTGAACATGTCTGAAACATTCTCCACTTTTTTCAAATCGTCTCTTTCTTACTGAGTATAAAGTCCCTGGGTATTAAGAATATTCATCTATGATCATCTTTTGCAGATTCAGTTGCTTATTTCTAAAGACATTTTAAATCAGCACATTAATTCATATCTTCTCTGTAATTTTTTTTATTACATTGCTATTTTCATATTTATTCATTTTAAAAATTCATTGGGTGAAAAAGAACCTATTCCCTCTCATGAATTTATAGTCTAAACATGTAAACATAAAGTTTTATTTTTGAAACTATGCAGTATTGACTTTGTTTCTGTTAGAATCAAGTATAAGGAGCTGAGCATCGTGGCACACACTTGTAATCTCAGTACTTGGGAGGCTGAGACAGGACGATTGTGGGTTTGAGGACAGTAGCCTCAGCTGTTTCCTGAGGCGCTCTGCAACTTAGTGAGACCTTGTTTCAAAATAAAGAATATCAAATAGGGCAGGGGATGTAGCTCAGAGGTAGAGTGCCCCTGGGTTCCATCCTTAGTACCACACACACACATTAAGAAAAAGAATCAGGTATAAGGGAAAGGTGTCTTTTATCTTTGTGACTGTTTATTGTTTTGAAAGATTTTCCCAATATGTGAGACATTAAAAATGAACTATCATAAATGACAAAACCAGTATTCACAAGTTATATGACCATGTACGTAGAAATTCTTATAAGTAATATGGAGTATTAAGTAGCCCAAACAAGTTAAATATTAAAAAATATTTCTAACTTTTCAATGATGTAATGAGAGAAAATTAGACGCTATTTTTCAAAATCTGCGTTCTTATTTTCTATTTGTTTGCTGGGTTATCTTTATCCATCTGGAATTTATTTTGTTATATCACGTGACAATAACTTGTGTCAGGTTCTGTTTAACGGATGGAAGTTTTCCCTAACACTTTGTATTAAATATGGCTATTTGTCTACACATTCCTTTCCTGCGGCTCTTCCTTTACGATGGGAAAGTCATTACTTAAACGAGACTTCTTGACAGGGAGAGTCTCCCCTTGTGTTTGTGTTCCCCGATCATCTCCTAGCTGTTCTTTGTTTTATATTTTTCTGTATTTGGAGTGGCTCTATCTGATACGTGAAGAGATCCACTGGGGTTGTGGCTGCGTCTGCACTGGCTTCTTAAGTTAATAGGGAAACTGCTCATCTTCGCTGTATTTCATCTTCCCACGGACGAGCATGGCATATTTCTGGAGTCATATTCAGTGCCGCTCGGGAAATGTTTGTGGTTTTCCTGTGGCAAATTTTTCTAAGTATTGTTCAAATTTGTGCTTGTGTTTTTTGGTCTTGTCCTTCATAAATGGGAAGTTAATGTTTCCAATTACACCTTCCAATGAGATAGAATTTTTTTATATTTAAATTGTTTGGGCTACTTAATGCGAGTTAATTCCAAGAGTTTCTATGTATGTGGTCTCATAACTTGCAAATTCCTGATTTTTGTCATTTATAGTTCAGTTTTAATGTTTCACATATTACTACATTGGGAAAACCTTTAAAAACTTTAAACAGTCACCTGTAGAATAGATGCCTTTGCCTTGTACTTGATTTTAAAAGAAACAAAGCCAACACTTTTGCATGGATTTAATTTTGTCATAGAAATGGTAATAATTATAATGTCTACCTGGTTCACGTAGTAAACAAGCAGAAATAGTAAGAGACTATGAAGCTGGGTCCACATGTCAGGTGACCATGCTGTTGATTAAGGTAGACTAAAGTGTCTTTGGCAATGCGAGGGCTCCAGACATTAGTTCCCCCAAGAAGCGCCCCCCATCCTCAGGGTAGACTAAAGACCAGTGCTGGTTCCTGAAATGTGGCTTTTCTTCCTGTTAACTGGATACCGTGGGGCCACCCACAGGCAGGCACAGAAACCAATGCAGGCACCCTAAGTGTTGATTAAAATATTCTCCAGTCTCACTGTCCACATTCAGATTCACCATCGATCCAAGCCTAACAATTTGTAGATCACCACAGAGGGCTTACTTTGTGTCTTCCCTGGTCTTCAGCTCCTGCCGTAGGGCTGGGAGACCCCTAGACCAATGCAGGACCCAGTCTCCTGTCTCCCCCACTGATGCCATGGCATCCTGGAAGAAGCTTTCCATGTGCATGCTGCCGACCTCCCTGGGCCATTTCATTGGAGGAGGCAATGCCTGCAGGGCAGAAGGACCCTCTGCCCCGCCACGGGCCGGGCCGCCACGCTGCTGCTGGAAGAGACTAGCATTTCCCCTGGCCCATCTATCCAAGTCAGCGGGCAACTCCCCAGGCCGCCTGCGCCTGGGCGGTGATGCGATTTCTCAATTTCTCGGGCGCTTGTTAGAGTGCGTGACTCTTCTTAGCGCAATTTCTCAGCAACTCACCATATTTGTTCTCCAGCAATTCAGACACCAGCCTAGGTTTGTAAAGGAAATATTTCCTGGGACAATCTCTGGAGAGGTATCTAGTATGTGACCATTTCATGATGAAGCAGGAGGTGGCCATCCAGGCCCCATGCGTTTAGCTCCCGCCACCTGCGCCATCCCGGCCGTGTGCTGTGGAGGACGGTGAGCCGGTTGCTCCTGGGCTTAGAAACAAGGAGCGCGCGCCCCAGCTTCTTGGCCGCACCAATAAAGATAGCGACAATAAAAAGAAACAATGCATAATGTTCATTATACTGCTGTGTGGGGAGTTTGTTTAAGGCTTGGGCCCTAAATGGTTTTTAATCCCAGGATGCGCTGATTGTGATAAGGGGAGGGAGGCGCACCAGGCGTCCGTTATAAAATCATCCCGGATATGAGCAGAATAAAAATGGTTAAGGGGATCTTGTTACAGATTCTGCTTATTCCATAAGGATTTGGGGAAAGCAAACAGGCAATGATTCTGTTTGGGACACGTTCTCGAAAGATTTCCTTTTATGTAGGTAAGTCAAAAGGTTAAAGAACCAAACAGAATTTAAATATAGCCAGTTTGGGTAATTTTTCTATTGTTTGAGTTCACTACCTCCCAACATAATAATAAGAGGAAGAAAGAGAAAGAGAGAAAGAGAAAGAAAGAAAGAAAGAAAGAAAGAAAGAAAGAAAGAAAGACAACGACCTGCAGGACCTGGCTCAGGCTAAAGAATCCTTGAGATATAAAAGCTGTAAAATCTTGCTGTGGCTTATCTATAAAATATCATTTTGATTTTGGGTCCAGTGAAGTGCTTTGGATCTCAAATTATAATAAATCTCCAGCCCTCCAATAGTGATCCTGCCTGCTTGTGCATATAATGGGCCACGGTGTGGCAGGTTACCAAGCCATGATTAAGGAATCGGGAGAGAGGGGAGAGTGATTCCGGACTTTAGTTTGGCACCTTGCAGGGCTCGGTGTTACTGCAATTATTGGTTTTCTGAAATATGTCCCTATGCATTATTCTGATCAAATGGCTTGCATTGCACAATCCTCTAGTGGATTGCGGGGACAATGGCACAGGATAAATCTCTTTCTGAAATTTAATCTCCGTGTCTGTAGACTGTTAAGACGAACATCCACAGTCCTCTGATAAGAGCCGTAGATCTTCCCTAACTGAAGTAGGTTTTGTTTTTTAATTACCCGTAATGGAGACTCACAAACAGGCGAATGGCCGTACTGTCCACGTCGATGTTGGGGACAGAGGGCAGAAATACAGCTCCTGTTCTCACCAGCCCCTGTGTCATGAAACTCTTGTTTCTTTTGTAGCAGTGCCACGGCAGACTGGTTCGGGGGCTGCACCCAGTGTCGCCCTTTCGTGTCCGTGAAGTCTCCGGTGACTCTGCCCTGGTTTCTCCCCCGGCCCCGAGGCATTTCATTTAAGGGGAGACAGATCTCTCTGGCCTTTGAGTTTCTCCTGAGTGAAAAGGATCTCCCTGAGCAGGACAGAAAACAGTTGTGCTGTGCTTAGCAAAGCAGCTGCACCCCTGTCCCTGAGCCCCGCGGCTTGTTCACACTGATGGTCAGGGATGAGGGGGAAAAGCCCTGTAAAAATAGGACCGAGCTCTCAGCTGAGGCCTTGGTGGGGCAGGATTTCCTAAGACCCTACATGTGTAATAGCCCGGACATTCAAATGGGAAGCCAGGCGTGCAGCTCGGCCGCCCCTTGTTTACAAGGAAACGGCCCATCTTGAAGTCACTTTTTCCTCTCTTTCTAGAAACCGTATTGTCAGGACGCTGCCCAGCCCTCCCGATTTGGGTGTGTGCCTCTTGGAACAGACTCATATCCTGGGGAAGTATCCAGGAAGTGTTTATTCTTCATTTCAAAATTAGCTTTTTAAAAAAAATTATAAAAGGAGGCCCTGCTCGTTATTAAAGAGAGCGAAGGGTACAAAATATGCAAGTTTCAAAGTTACCGCTTTCCCCCGCCCTGCCTCTGGCCTGTGTCCCGGAGCTGCCCTGTCCCCAAGGCCGCCCTCAGCCGGCCTTCTGCTGGGCTCTGCTCCGTGTACACAGGCAGGAGCAGGACTTTGTACAGCACCCCGGGCCTTGCTTCATTTCCCCAACATTTCCTGGAGATGTTTTTTTTCTGATTTTTGTCTATTACATTGATCTGCTAAACATTAGTTCTACTTAGTATTCCAGAAATGAATTTATTTAACTTGTCCTCCATGAATAGATATAGAAGTTCAGTTTTCCCTGACTACAAACAAGAAGAAGAGAGGTGAAAGCTAGTGTTTATGCCGGGTGTGGTAGCACAAGCTTGTAATTCCAATATCTGGGAGGTCGAGATAGAGGATTACAGGTTCGAGGCTAGCCTCAGAAACTTAGTGGGACTCTGTTTCAAAAGAAAAAGAAAATAAACTAGGGCTGAAGGTATAGCTCAGAGGTATAATGCTTCTGTATTAAACTTCCAGTACCAAAAAAAAAAAAAAAATAACGCTAACATTTAGGAATATAAGATCAAATGTAAAAGAGCAGGCTCTGCCACTCCCTGGCAGTGGAGCTCCCGTCTCTGAATTGGTGGCCTCATCTGTAGCATTGAAGTAAAAAAAAAATAAAGAAATAAAAACAAAAAAACCTATGCCCTGTGGTTGGGAGAATTGAAATAACAGCTAACATGAATAGTGATGTGTGGTCAACATTCTCACCGTGGTAATCCGAAAGGTCTGACCACACAGCTCAGAGGAAGGAAGATTCATTTATTTGCTCGTAGTTTTCGGAGGTTTTGAGATTTAGTCCGTGTGAGGCCAAGGTTTACTTACAGGTCTCAGGGCAGCACAAAGCTGGGAAGGGGCGGAGCAAGGGCTCCGTTTCCATATCGTGGAGGCCAGAAGCAAAAGGGTACAAGGAAGCAAGAAGAATTAAAGACAAGAACGGAGAGCCTATGGTACAATCCCAGGGACTCTGCTCCAGCCACACCCCGTCGGCCTCGGTTGCCACCTAGGAACCCGTTACGATGGATTTCTGTGCGGATGGGGTTACAACCCTCATCACTTAATTACAACAGCTCTGAACACTAACACTGAGCCCTTCTGGGGACGGTCTGTGTCTAACCATAACATTGACCCCCAGGACTTTTCGTAGAGAAATACTTTCCTGTATATTTTCTGGAATTAACGTGTGTGTATGTGTGTGTGTGTGTGTGTGTGTGTGTGTGTGTAGTGAAGGTGGTGGAGAATCTTTGCACCATTCAGTGAGTATATTTATAAAACCAAGTGTCCTGTGTAGAATTGCCAAGTCAAAACGTATGTGTATTTTAAATTTTGAGGACTATTTCCGAGCTCTCCTCTTCAGCTGAGTGTGTCTTGCTGTCACCAGGAAGGTTTATGTGCTTCTTCCTAGAGCAGAGGTTAACGCTCTGGAGAACCTGGCAGGCGCATCTGTAGATAGAAGCAGTGTTGGCTTTGATTTGCATATATATACTTCTGGAAATTTCCTATTTTTATTGTATTTCTTCTCTTATCAGTTTGCTCATAACCTTGGACATTCTCCTTTTGAGGTGGTCAAGTGTACAGGAATAAACAACATGGCACCTTAAAGAACCTCGTTTTACCCATCATGGGCTTTGTTAGCATTTTCCCCAGATTTTAATTTTCTTTCTTTTTGGACTGGGGATTGGACCCAGGGGCATTCGACCTTCAAGCGACATCCCCAGTCCTATGTTTTATTCTTTGTTTTTGAAACAGGGTCTCACTAAGTTGTGGAGGGCCTCGCTGAGTAGCTGAGGCTGGCCATGAAACTCTGAGCCTCCTGTCTCAGCCTCTCAAGTACTGGGATTACAAGCCTGCACCACCACACCCAGCTAGATTTCCATTTCTTTAGTGATTTATTATTTGGAACTTTTGTTTTACAGGACTTCAGGAATGTTTTTAAATCAGAGCTATCAGTCTTTTTATACTTACTTGATTTTTTGATACAATTATAACCATTTTCATTATTTCTAGTTTGCTGGGAAAATCCACGCTTCCATTATAGCTACCTATCTTTTGCTTAGGAAGTTAAGGTTTTGGCCAAATAAAATGCACACTGGTGTGGGGGTTGGAGCAGGGGTCACCCTCCCTCCCCCAGAATCAGTGGTTGGTTGTTTTTACATGACTTACTGTCAGTCTTTTCTCCACTTTTTGACATGGCTACATTATAATGTGAGTGTTCCTGTTAAGTATTATATTGATTTCTGGACTCTATTTTGTTGCATGTATTATCTAACCATTCCTATGTATGTATCATATTGCTTTTTATATTTTAAAATCAGTTTTTAAATGATCATGCTGTAAAGAGAACTTTTTCTTTTAGTGTTGGGTTCTGTGAGTTTTAGCACATTATATACCATATGACAAGTTGCTTTATTTATGGTATAGATTTCTCATATGCTCTTGTAATAAGGATTACTCTTGCCCCAGACATTTTCTTGGCTATCTTTTCATATGAAAAATTTAGGATAATTTGGTCAAATTTTAAATAAATAGAAATTCTGATTTTAAAAAATCTGTTAATTTTGGGAAGACTGATGGATTTTCACTGTCGAGGTGTGTTCTGTCTACTCGCCTCTTAGGCCACGGAGTCAAATGCTTTCCTGCTGTGGTTCTATATGTTTCTTTCTTAATTTTGTTTCACCTAAGAATCTCCTCTATTTTTTTACTATTGTAACTGGAAAATCCAGAATATTATTGCTCCATTTATTTTTTGTAGAGATAAGCTATTGATTTTTAAGTATGAATTCCATAACTAAGAGACATAATAGTTTTTTATTATTTCTAGTAGATTCGGTGCCTCAAAGCTCTAAAGAGATACTCTGCATATGAGTATTTTTTGTGGTCATTATGGTTCCCCCTTCTAATTTGCTTTTGGTTGATTCTGTGGGTCTTAATTTCTCAGGCATGCAATTTAAATAATTATTTAAAAATTTTCTTCGTATGCATGCAGTGTTCTATTTTTTTAGGTATTAATTTAGCTATATCCTCTAAGATGTTATATGTTTACGTCGCTCCATCCTAAATATTCAGTCTTTAAAATTTATAATAAATAGTAGTAGTGATAATAAGCCAACAGGAAAGTACAGTTTTATTTGCCTTTTTGCTTCTTGCCTTCCGTTTGATTTGTTGTTTCATTTTCCTGTGCTCTGTTGATTTCTAAATATTCTGTTATTTTAATATTACTTAAGAGTTTTTAGCTTTCCCACCTCTATCCTCTTCTAGGTGAGTGCAATGACTTAACCCTGGGGTAGTTATTTCTAATACTACCTCAGGTTGAATCATCGTTTTATTGGTGCATTTGGAAAAGCTAAATGATAGAGGCAGGCTTGCTCCATTTTTGATTGGTTGTGATCCCAGACATTCCTGTTAAGTATTATGATGCCTTTGACCGCGCGCGCGTGCGTGTGTGTGTGTGTGTGTGTGTGTGCGCGCCTAAGATTGCATACGGGCATACATGCATACACAAACACAATTTAAAGATGAATCCAGTGCATTTCTTAAAGTTTTTAAAAATCAGAATAGAATTTTCTCTTTTTTTCTAGTGGTATGTGAATTATATAAATAGATTTCCTTGTGTTGAATCATCTATAAAACAGTAATTAAGATTGCATCTATTTTTTATTAATTTTTCCCAAAAAGAATTTCCTGTACACCATCCTATGCACGGTTTCAGGCAAAAGGCTTCAACAAAGAGAAACATCTGCCCTCACCAAGCCAACATTCGTGGGTGTGAAGGACGGGCGGAGACCAGGTAGAGGGCAAGCCAGGAATACACAGGGCATGGCGCGATTCAGGCAGGCAGATGGCCCGGAAGGAAATGCGGAGAAGTGCAGAGGGTGAGGAGGGCTCGGGGTGGCGGGCCCTGAGATGGCCACAGCCACTGCCCCACAACTGCGCCTTCTGACTCGCAGTCCTTCCTGCCTACGGAGCGCTAAGAGCCGGCCGGCCTGCCTCCCTCCCTTCCTTCCCTCCTTCCTCCCTCCCTCTCTTTTTTCCTACCTACCTTCTTTTTTCTTTCGTTTTTGGCATTTTTTTTTACTTTCACCTTTCTGGTGACTTGTGAATGATGTCTTTTATATCCAGCAAATGGCTGAATTTTAATATGATATTTAGTAGATAGGTAAATTTATTTGATTTATACTTCTTATCCATAAAATGCTGATCAACATTGTAGCTATTTTTCTTACATCATTTTAGAAATTGTCATCTGTGGTTTTTTTGTTATTTTTTTAATAATATTTTTTGCTTTCAAGCCCTTGTCCTCAAGATCTCTGTGCAGTGTGTGTGCATGTGTGAGTGTGTGTGTGCATGTGTGTGTGTGTGTGTGTGTGTGTGTGTGTGTGTGTGTGTGTGTAAGACAGAGAAAGAAAGAAAGAGCAAGTCAGCCACTCCAGCATTTGAAAGACTAAAGGCCATTTTAGTTCTTCTGCAGTTATGTTTATAACTTTAAAAGAAGTTCTTTACATTTCTATGTCTTGAAACTCCAAAGAGTATTGATCGACCCGTGAGCGGTGGAGACACAAGCCCGCACTGTCTCCTCCGATTCTGAGTTTTTATTAGCTATGATGTTAATATTGTTGATTTAAAAAACTGAGCACTTTCTTTCTGCTCCATCCCCATAATTCTTGCTCTGCCTTGATTCTGTATTTAAATATTCTGAATATCCCCCATTCAATACACTTGTTCCTATTCCTCTTTTTTATTTTATTTTATTTTTTGGTGTGTGGTACTGGGTATTAAACCCAGGAACATTCTGCCTCTGAGTTATACCTCCGGCCCTGTTATATTATTATTTTTTTTTAAATTGAAGGGTCTCACTAAATTGCTGAGGCCGTCCATCCTGTATCAGCCTCCCATGCACTGGGATGCTGGGATTACAGGCCTGCAGCACTGTACCTGGCTTCTATTCCTAATTTCTTTGTTTCCTAGAAACAGGGATTGCATTAGCAATCTAGGGAAACAAACAGGGATGTTTTCTGTTCTGTATAGATGCAAAGAAATCAGCTGGTTTAAAATCCTTTCTCCCCAAAGGATAACCGTGTTAAAGTGCGATGGTTTGGGACCCTCTGCTAAGAGCTATGAGAGGCTTGCTTAGCAGGTGGATTCCTGAGCGGGCATTGGGCCCAGCGGTGCAGACGCTCCCCTGGGGCCTGGGGCTGGGGGCTCCCTGCAGAGGGTTCCTGAGCTGTCCGGCAGGGACTTTCAGGGGCTGGAGCAGTCAGGAGATGCTCCGGGTGCTGAGCGGAGCACTGTGTGAGGGGCTCTGCCTCCCAGTTCTCTTTGTTAGTGGGTTTCCTCTCTGCTTTGCTCTCCTCAAAGATTTGTTTTTTAATTCTTGAAATTCAGCCACTTCCTCTAGATATATCTGGCTGTTGACAGCACCTTGTCATTTTCCCCCTGGGTCCGGGGACCAGCTTTTCCTGTGCCTTAAGCATTCCTTCTGCTAGGGTGTGTGTGTGTGTGTGTGTGTGTGTGCGCGCGCGCGTGCGCGTGTGTGCACTCGTGCGCGTTTATGCACATGTACATTCAGCCCTGGGGACTGAACCCGGGGACTTGTGCATGCTGGGCAAGCCCTCCCTGAGTTGCTGGGGTCTGGCTTCCCACCGCATCTTTTATGAGTATCTGTTCTTTTCTCCTATGCCCCCTCTTTTTTGTACTGGGGATTGTACCCAGGGGTTTTCTACCTCTGAACTACACCCCAGTTCCTTTTTATGTTTTTACATTAAGCAGGGTCTCACTAAGTTGTTGAGGCTGGCCTTCAACCAGCAGTCCTCCTGTCTCGGCCTTCCTAGTACTGGATTACAAGGGTGCCCACCACGCCTGCCTGCCTTGGCCCTTTCTTTATCCACCTTGCATTGTAGAATTGTCCCCCGCCCATCCTGTATCTTCCTGTCCCAGAAATGTTGGTCTGAATTCTCTCCTCTTTAATCTAACTTCCATTTCTCTAGTGGTTTGGCTGTATCTTAACTTTCAGGCTCTACTGTGACTGTTCAAGCTTACCGTTACTTTTTATATTTTCTCTCATAGTTCCTTTTGGATGCTTCTTGCTCCACATTCCATTTTCTTTTGGTGAGAATATAAGGAAGTCTCGTGGTGACTGTGTTTTTCTGCTTTTTGAAGAATTCTTCAGATGGGCTTTCTGTGTTGGTGTTTTTCCTGCTAGGTCCACTTGGTCACAAGGGCCACATCTTTGAAAACTTGAAGCGAGGGCATGGCTCACCTGTCAATCTGACCCCGCTGCCGTGGACGGAGGCAAGGCGCGAGGCAGGCTGGGCGGGAGCTGGGGCTCTGCCTGGGCTGCTCTGCGCCCTTTGATGGGTCCATGGGTCGCCTTACCTGGGGCTGGGTTTCCTCCCTGTGGGGACCTTGGGAATGCCAGCGAGGCTCTCCTGACCCAGTGCTGCGACTTCGGTGTTCCCTCTTGGCTCCTCCAGTCTGCATAGTACTTGTAAAGCTCGCCATGGCTTCGCTCCTATATTTATCTCGGCTCCAGCCTGTTTCTCCAAGGAGATGTTTCCCCAGGGCACCCATCCTCAGCCCTGCCTTCCCCCATGCTGCTCTTCCACACTGCTCCTGACCTTCTTATCTATCAGGGCCAACATTCCCCTTCTGTCTTCTCAGAGGTGCACAGATGTGAGTGTGGGGGGATCTCTGTTGGAGATGCGCGGGCCCTGGGGTCTGTCTTTGTTGGAGGTGTTCTGGCCCCGGGGCCTCTCCCCGTTGGAGATGCGCTGGCCCATCGTAGACAAAGCCATTTGCTCCTGTCCCTGATGACCTGTTATTTGATATCCTGGTCCTTTCCTGCCTTCCTTGAACTTGGAGTTTATTTCCCATCCTTTTTCCTTTGGGCAGTGGGTTTCACGAGAGGAAGCCTGATTTCCTTTCTACTGGGTCAGCTTTGGAAAAGTAAAGTCCATTGGTATGTTGGGTTAGACCCACAAATGCTACAGAGAAGGGGCCCAAAGTCCAGATGGGGAGTCTCCCAGCAGAGCATGTTCCGGAAGGTGAGACCAACAGCTGCCTCCTGGAGCGCCCCCGGCAGGCCTCCTGAACACTGACGGAGAACTTGCACCCGGCTAGCGGGGCTGTTGTGAAGACCTACTTGCATGATAACACACGCATAGCCATCATCACCTCGAGACACACATATCTGCTCATACACTAACACACACACACTCACATACACGCACACCTGCTCACAAATAGGTGCACACACACCTGTTCACACAGGAACACACACTGCTTGCTCACACATAGCCACACACAGGCAATGCATATACACCCATGCATAGGCGCACACTCACATACACACAGACACATGCACGTGTGCACGCATAAGCACAAGCAGAGCCCTCACTGCTTCCAAGGCCCCCCGCGGTAGCACCTGGGCTTGGTGGATGCTCCCATTTGTAGATTTGCCTGTGCTTTTTAATTTAATAGTCAGCATGGTCTATCAAAAGTGTTAAAAACAAATTTGAACATCTTCTGGTTCTAGCTGTGCACCAAGAGACATGTTAATGGAGTTACACGTGTCACCTCATTCAATCCCTAAGATTATTTAAAGTAGGTAACGTGGCCAGGCCCATTTCGCAGGCGAGCCTAGCGAGTCTCTGTGAGGCTGCACGTACTCCACGGGGGTGTCCGTGACTCCACATGAGCTCCTAGCGGCTGCATGCTCAAGAGGGCCGGCAGCTGGCTGGAACCTGGCTGTGCCACCAAGTACTGCATGACCGTTTGCGAATTGCTGGCGAGTGTTTCTTGTGGATCATGTGAAGACTAGTTAAGCACTAGTAAAGGACTAGTGAAGCTCTGGGAATGCCTGGCACCCTGAGCATCCTCACAGATTGCTAGCTAGCATTATTTTCTGAGGGCTGATGCTTTTCTGTGAAATGTGAGGTCACCCAAGTTTGTACTTTCTCATGCCATCCAGGGACTTCAGTCAAGGGTCCTAATGAACCATCGATAGAATCTGGACAGAACCATTCACATCACTCTAGGTTTCAAGTAAAATGAGAAAGAAAATGAAGTGAATGGATAAATGTGTATTATACTAATGCTTGGTTCTGCATAACGTAACCTGGTCTTCACAAGGACTTAGAAAATCAAGGGGCAAGTTATTATATTTTTGCTAAAATTGAGAAACCCGAAGCCCAGGGACCTAGAGGGACCTGATGGAGTTGACACATCTACTAAACAGGGGAGGCAGATGTTCTGCTCCTACATGTAATGATGATTCCAGTTTAGCATCTGTCACTCATCCGGCTGTGCTTCCATCCATCTGCCCACCCATCCACCCATCATTCATCACTCAGAATGTACAAAGGAAATCAGGGACCAACTACTCGAAAAGAAGTCTGAAAATTAGCCTAGTTATTGAACTTGGCTCAGTGAAGTCTTTCTTATAAGACTGATGGTTTGATTCTGTTTTCTCCTTTTGGGGTCATCTTATTCTTT
Organism: Muscardinus avellanarius; assembly: GCF_963383645.1. Lineage (NCBI taxonomy): Eukaryota > Metazoa > Chordata > Mammalia > Rodentia > Gliridae > Muscardinus > Muscardinus avellanarius. The sequence goes on along the minus strand of NC_137789.1, from coordinate 159,316,786 downwards.
AGTTTGTCTGTGATTTTAGCCACTTCTGGATGTCCTTCTTGAACTTACGCAGGAACTATGCATATTTTAGTACCATACCAGGAGACTTTCATGCTAACTCCTGATGGTGGAAACATTGATTTTTTTTTCACACAAAAGAATTAAAACAAAATTTAGTCATTGTCTATTGTAATAAAATTTTGGGGCAAAGTGTACCAGGCATCCCTGGTTGATGATGTATTGGCCAGCATCACTGGCATGTGGCCAGAGTCCACCTTTCTGTGGTATGCAGGTCTCAGTCCTTCTCTGACCCCACACAGGTGCAGAGTAGACGCTTCACCCTGTGGCAAGCACAGGGAAACCCCAGATGGCCGCAGGGGCTGGAGAGGAGGCTAGGCCAAGCCACAAATTGTCTGATGTGGTGAGCAAAGGGCACTGATAATAGAGAGCTTCTGCTCCATGCGGATGCTTCTTGGCCTTTGCCTGAGAAAGTCCTCACTCTATTTAGGCTTCAAGAGCTTTCTGTATGAAATCTCCAAACTGGGAGATTGTATGCATGATTACGGAGGCTCTGCAAATTAGCATATCTTGCAGACATAGCAGCTCATTAGAACAACCTGCATTCATCCCTAGAATCTGAGCTTAAGCTGACATCAGTATTCCACTTGCAGGGCAGAGAAGTGCTGGCGGGAGAGCCAGAGCCAGGCGCATGGCTGTGGGATTCTGTCCCATTCAGCTGACCCAAACATGACTCATCTGAAATGCTCACCAAAAATATTTGGAACCTTACAAAGTCACAATTGAGAGACCCAACAAGAGGATTCCCGAGTGTCTCCCACCCAGATGGGAGTGCCGAGTGGATAGAGACCCCTGTCATCACCTTGTGGACTTGGCCACATCCTTCATTGGGAAAGACGGGCCCCAGAGATGAGTCCTTCAGTCCAAAGTTACTTACATCATCTTGGGTAGGAATTAATTCTCATTGTCCAGCATTACCAAAGCCAGATGATTCACTCTTTCTGAGACTGGAAAAGCACTAAATGGTTTTCTTTTCTTTTTTTCTTTCTTTTTCTTTTTACTAATATCCAAAATGAAATCTTGGAGTTATCTCCACGGCAGAAACATCCTCAAGAAATGGCCCTCAATGCTGGGTGCTTAGACTTGCAGCATCTGCTACAGTGGAAAGTTTATTAAAAATGCAAATTCTCAAGCCTTCCTCTGCGCCTGCTGCCTGGGCGAGCAGGGTTGGAGCCAGCCCGGAGCGTCTGGGGAGGCTGCTGCACCCTGGAATCTGGGAGCCACCTGGGAGGGAGCTGCAGGAAGCCGGGCAGCCCTTCTCAAGTCCGTTCTCCCCACAGAGGAGCCTCTCCTCCAACTCTGTGCTTTAGGCAGAATAATTAGATTTATCGCTACTTGTATTTTGACTTGTAAAATTTAATCTTTTAAAACATAGCTAAACTGTTTTATGTTCACCTTATTCATTTTATAGCTACCTTCTGTTGTGTCAAGATTGTGAACACTTCATTAATGGTAGGAACAACAACCTTATTCAAGAAAAAAAGTAAATGTTTGAACAAAGAGGTGTTTTAATAGTATAATTAGTATTACTGTGTCTTCTTGGTTTTGATATTTTCTATAGAGATTGTATGCCATTGTCATTAGGAAGCAATATGCATTCCGTGTAAGCAATCAATGGACTTAAAAGTATTGGGTGGGCAGGGAGGGGAGAGGGTGTCGATGGGAGGCTGGGTGCGCCCTGTCTGACTTTTTCTGGTTTTGCAATTAATGTTTGACTGAATTGCTAATGGAACTTTAGCCTTAAAAAAAATGCCACATGTTTGTGACTATAGACTACTATGGGCCCTTCAAAACCTTCCTGGAGCCGGACGTGGTGACGCACGCTTGTAATCCCCGCGCTTGGGAGGCGGAGACAGGAGGATCCCGCAGGTTCAAAGCCAGCCGCGCTGGCTTAAGAGACCCTGTTTCCAAATAAAAAGTATAAAATAGGTCTGGGAGTGTAGGCCAAAGGTAGAAGGGCTTTCAGGAACCCCAGTACCACAAAACAAAAACAAAAACAAAAACAAAACCTTCCTGGAAATGAAAAATTGAAAAGCTATGTTGAGAAGATTTTCTAAGACTGATTTACTTTCAAAGGTACATGAAACGTAAAATTCATTCTTTGTGGCATACAGTTCCAGGAGTTTTGACACTTGCTTGGAGTCATGGAAGCACCGCCATGATCACGAGCCCCTCGCCAGACGGGGTCCGTGCTCCAGCCCTCGGCCCCGCAGCCCTGCTCTGCTCTCAGTCCCGCAGCTGTGCGTATTCTGGCATATTACATCAGTGGAGTCCTTCATCCCGTTCCTTTGTACCTGGTCCCTGGGATGCATGGACTTTGTATCAACAGTTTGGTTCTTTTTACTGCTGAATAATATTCCACCTGCAGGTGGGCCATGGTGGGAAGCAGGTGACTATTTCCATTTTTTTTTTTTTTTGCAATTATAAATAAAGCTTCTTTAAGCATTCAGGTACAGATTTTTTGGGTTATTTTTGTAATCAACATTTTCATTTTGTGGGTTTAAAACATCAGGCTCTGCTTTCAGGGTCAGAGTGTGAGGGCATCTTTAACCTTCTGAGACATGTTCATCTTATTTTTCCAAGTGACGGCACTCTTTTGGTTTCTCTCCAGCAATGCAGAAGGGCCCCAGTAGCTTCACCATCTTGCCAGCACCTGTCTGGACGAAGCTGGCAGCAGCTGAGCAGCCCCTGACCTGCCTGCTCTAGGCTGAGGTCATGGGTCAGAGAGCCACCATCGCGGGTGGCTCTTGCTGGTCCTTGGGTGAGTTTGGTGGCACCCTGGGTAGGTCAGAGTGAGGAAGACGGCTAGAGACACATGGCAGGGAGGGCATGGCGGCTTCTCCAGGGAATGCCTGGGCTGGTGATGGGTGGCCAGGCCCTGGAAGCCTAGTCCTCCTAGTACTTCAGGACTGAGTATCTGCTGCCAGCCCTGCAGGGAGCTGGCTCTGTGACCCAGCCCTGGGCTTGGTGGATGGGGTCCACAGATGGGGACTGATGGGGGGAGGAGGGCGCCATGCCGCCTGACCTTGGTTCTGTTGCAGCTGCTAACACTGCCTGGCCGGGGTGGGCTCAAGCTTGGGCCCCACCCGGAGTGGAGAGTCAGAGTGAGCCAGCCCTGGCTAGCCAGCGCCTCCTGCGCTCCAGTGCCCTGCCTCCGGTCAGTCGGTGTCTTTTGTGCACTGGGCTGTGTGCATCTATGACAGGAGCCACTCAGAGCTGGGCTGAGGGAGTGGATTCTGCAGCTGGCGGTCGGCATGGTGAAACTGGGGTGCTACGGGTGTGTCTGAGATGGCAAGGCTCAGCGGCTGGCTCATGCAGTTGGCTCGTGAGCACACACAGAGGCCGCCTGCCCAGCCCCTGCAAGGCTGATGGGTGAGAGCGGCTTTAAGAGGGCTACCCAGGCCTCCCCTGAGCTGGCCGTGCAAGAGGCCTGTCTCCTTTCTCTTCCTTCCGTCCCCACCGGGACTGGTACGACCACCCTGACTTTGTCGTGACTAACACTTCTCTGGGGTGTGTTGGGGGTGATCATATCTGTGGGTGCCGCAAAGTAAAGTCTGGCTGTTCATGTAATTTTAGGGAAAGCTTTCTTTAGGTTAGGACTTTGATACCCTCCCAAATGACAATGTACCTGGGATGATTACACCAGGTTATTTATAGGACAAATAAATCCCAATGTTCTTCCCAAGTTTTGTTTTGTTTTTGATTTTGTTTTTTAAATGGGGTCTTGCTATATTGCCCAGGCTGGCTCTGAATTTGTGGGTTCAAGAGGTCCTCCTCCCTCAGATTTCCAAACAGCGGGGACTACAGGCATGTGCCTCCAGGCCTGGCTCCAGAAGCAAATCTACACACGAGGCTGTGGGGGAGAGAGGGTGGGCTTGGCGGGGGAGGACCCTCAGGAGTCCCGAGACCCTTGGCCTCATGGACTGGCCCAGCAGAGACTAGTCCAGCAGGAAACACGCGGACGGGACGTTTGGGACGTTTGGGACTCTTCAGTGATCTTATACAAGAGGCACCCTCTCTCATATTTTATAAGAAAGACCCCTTTTGGGGAAGGAGGGACCACGTGTGCTCTGAGGAGTGGTCTCTGGAGACTGAGGGCTTGCTACCAGCCCAGTGACACTCTGGGCCCCTGCAGGTCCTGGCTCTGTGAGCACAGGCCCCTCCCACACCAGCCTGCTGCCACCAGTGAGGTCCAGTTCTGGACGTGCAGGAATGTCTTTTTCCTTGAGTGTATGGCAGGTCTCGTGGTCAGCACTTCATAGCCATCCAGTGTCTTCTAGATATATGTCCTTGTTAGCTTCACGTCTTGAAGTCCATATTCTATTGTTTCAAATCTTCATCATGAGGCGAACCTCGCGGGGGACATGCTCGTGGATGGATGCCGGAGGGCCAGTCTCGCCCACTGCATCTTTGGCTCCTTTGGTGCTGATGTTGCTGCAAGATGCTGGGGCACAGATCTGAACATCTTGCCATCATCGCTGCAGGGGAGGGGTCTCCAGAGCCGGGAGCCCCTAGAGGCTGGCATGAGGGTGAAGGCTTCTAGAGCAGCAGGATCCTGGGCACTAGAAAGCAGTGTAGACGCTCCCAAACCGCCAGGCACCCCATCTTACAAAGCTCCATATCCAGCTCCGTAAAGTGTACCGACAAAAGCTGTATGTCCCACAAGCTATAAGAAAAATAACATACATTCAGAAGATTTTACTCCTTATAAACAGCACTCTCTTGTCCTCAGGTGACACTCACAAAGGGCCCTTCCACAGACCCGCTTTTCCGCCCCAAGCTCTAACCCAAGCTGGCCCCCAGTATGTGTGGATACAGAGAGTGTGTTTATGGGAGTGTCTAAACGCAGTTTTGGATGGAGTGAAAAATGATGACTGTTCGGTGTCTGTTTCAGCCTGGCTGGACAGATAGCATATATATCTTCTCAAATAATAATGCCAATTGGGGTCCTGCTCACAGGAATGCAGTATTCTCCCCTCCCCGTCTCATTTAGAGAAGCCAAAAGATTCTTGGACTGTGTATTAGTCAGGGTTCACGATGCTACGATCAAAATACCAGACAAGAATGGCTTAGAGGAGGGAAGGCTTATTTGGCCTTTGAGTTCAGAGGTTCAGGTTCAGTCCATGAGTGGCCAGCTCCAAGGCAGAAACTTCATGGCGGTAGGGTATGGTAGAAGAGAGGTGCTCAGCTCGTGGCAGTGGCAAGGAGAGAAGAAGAGAGAGAGACAGAGACAGAGACATATATAATCCAAAGTTATGCCTCCCCAGTGACCTATGTTCTCCAACCACAGCCTACCCATGTAACCACCCAATTGTCCAAACTATTAGCCCACGAAATGGTTTATTTTTTATTTTATTTTATTTTTTGGTGGTACTGGAGGTGGAACCCAGAGTATAACTCCGGGCTATACTCCCAGACCTTTTTTATATATATTTTTGGAAACAGGGTCTCACTAAGTTGCTGAGAGCCTCACTAAGTAGCTGAGGCTGGCTTCAAACCTGCACGATCCTCCTGTCTCAGCCTCCCAAGCGCGGGGATTACAAGCGTGCCCACCATGCCCGGCTCCACGAAATGGTTTAATGTGCTGATGAAGTTGGAGTGCTCGTGATTCAGTTCTTTCGCTTCTGAGCATTTCTACGTGGACACACATGAGCTTTTCTGGGGACACTCAGCATCCACACCACAGCAGACTGCAACGAGCTCTTATGTGCCTGGCCGTCGCCGCCCATGCGGCGAGCCTCGGTCCCCGCGACTGTCTGCATCTGGCTCCCGCTCTTGGAAGCAGGTGATCCCTGTGACCTGATAGACCTGAGGTGGGGCCTCGCCTTGCCCTCTGCGGGCCTTGCTGGCTGCTACTCTGTCTGGTGGGCGCTGCCCCCGCCCTCCAGGCTGCGGCTCCCCTCCAGCCTGGGTGGTGGACAGGCTTGTGCAGTGCACTGAGGCTGAGTACGCACGGACATCTCCACTCGTGCAAGCGAGTAGTTCCTAGCTCGTGGGGGTCGGGGCTTGGCGAGTCCTCGGGGCATCCATGGGCTGAGTGTCCACTGTGCACTTTCTGAAGAGCCCCTTCTCTGGCGTTTATTAGAGGGGAGAGAAAGGCGCAGCTGAATGGAGAACCCCCAGCAACTCCAGCCCTGAGAGACTGCCTCCGACACTGGAGGCCACCTCAGCCTCTGCCTTTTTACCTGGGATTCCCCTCGGGGGAGCGGGGATAGCTTGCTTACCTGCCCCGCCCTGTCGATGATGGTAACCTGCACAGGTCAGTGTCCAGCGTGATCAGAGTGAGCCCATATGGAGGGAAACTCCTTGGGGCTCTGGAGTCTGTCTCCAGCTCTGGGGGACACACCTGACTGCACAAAGAAACCCCATGGATGGCTCTGGAGTACTGCTCAGACATGCCATGGGGGTGCCAGTCTACAGGGGTCCCCCTAGTGGGGTGCCTGTTCTTCCCTCTCTGGCCAGTGCGGGGCGCTCAGGGCTCCCAAGCAGACTCCTCGTCTTTCATCTTGGTGCTGCTGGTGGGCGGCTCCGCGCTCCTGCAGCTTCGGGCACCCCGGTCCACTCCGGCAAGCTCTCCAGCCTGGCACACACACTTTGATCCCCGGCCCTGGCTGTCGGGTCCCCTGCAGGTTCTGTGTCCCTGGCCAATGTTGCTTTTTTCCAGAAGAGATCTCCCAGGAGCAGGTGTGTCTCTAGGGTGCCCGAGCTCTCTCCTCTCTCTGCCGCCAGCCTTGGCTACGCACGCCCACCCAGGTGTGACCACCCGCCTGCAAGGGCCTGGCGGAGTGTTCAGAGGCTCCAGAGCAGTGTGGAGAGAAAGGCCAAGTTCCCAAAGGGAAGGGGCTCTTTCTTAGGGGCTGGGTGAGAGCGATCAAGATGGTCCCCTCTCAGTTTCAGCCAGAGACCCCCCCAAAGCTGAACAACAATGTCCGTGTCCGGGAGTGCAGTCTTGGGCATGTGGCACCTGTCCCCTGGAGGAGGGAGCAAGCCCTCCCTGGCCCCGTCTGCCTCAGAGCCAGAGTCCAGGCCTGACACTCACAGGAGTCCTTGTTCTGGGCCAGCCCTTCCCCTCTCCAGCTCTGGCCGCAGGCGGTGGGCGGGTGCTGGGGGCTCCTCCAAAGGCCGCATCCCCTGGTCTCCATGGGACTCGGCTACGTAAAGCCCCAGCGTCCTGTAACAGGGAACGACTCTGCAGTGCATCAAATCCAGGTATTAATGGCTTTATTCCGACTCTCTGTGCTTATATACATGTATCTCTTTTCCCTGCAGATCTTCTGTTTGGCTGGATGGCTACTTTGACTGCCAGATTCAAAGAGAAAAAGCCCATAAAATTCACAGATGCACAGTCACACTGTAGTTTCTGCATCTAGAGAATGACTTAAATGTGGGCGCTGGGGCCCGTCGGAGCTTTTGGATTGTTTGAGATTCAGAAGTATGGAGGATTTTCAGAAGGTAGAATCACCCCAATTCAAAGTCTGATGCAAAGAGCCTGGAAACTTAGTTAATGAAATTAACGCATTTCAACCTCATTGTCAAAACATGCATGTTCATTCATTCATTCATTTTTTGGTACTGGGGATTGAGCCCAGGGGCATCCCGGGGCATCCTAACTCTAAATGAGTAGCCTCCAGTGTCTCTTACGTTAATATGCGCTGCTGGCCTCGAACCTCCAGTGCTCCTGTCCAGCCTCCCAGGTCCTGGAATTACAGGTGTGCGTCAACGCGCCTGGCTTGTGCGCCCTTTTAAGTAAGCGCGCTTGCTCTGCACACATCAGCGAGGGGCTGCTGTGTGTTCCCTTTCCTACCCACCTACTTGTGGCAAAATAGCAACATCTGAACTTGCCTTGGGTCACTCTTCAGTTTCTTTTAAAACTCTAAATCAGGAGCTTCTCACCTGCAGCTCTGGGCTTTGGTTTTGCAGTATCCTGGGTCTCCCGGTTGCTAGGGAGTTGAGTCTGTGTCACCCACATGTGGCCTAGGGTGGGACAGTGTGCGAGGTCTGCTCAGCCTGGTGCACAGAACCCCAGCCGTCTACCGCCCCAGGAGCCCGCGTCCTCTAAGACCTGCGTTTCCTCTTAAGGCTCTTAAGGCTCACCCAGGTTGGTTTGCCATTGTATCATTTCTCCTCCGACTCTAAATTATAATCAATTAAAATGAGAGCTCTCAGAAAACGCCCTGAGCTCTCTCAGCCAGCTTGCTTCTGCCGCTCCTGGGGAAAAGGGGCCAGCCCAGCTTTATGAGCCCCCATTTGGAGTAATTCTATAGCAGCGGGTGGGGGGGGGTCTATTGAAGGTCAAACATATGGGAGTGGCTGGGGGAGGGGCCCAAGTTGCCCGGGGTGGTCTGGCCGTTTCCTAGGTAGCACCCAATGTCCCAGGACCTGGGAAAGCCCTCAGTCCCGGCAAACCTGGACTGCCAGCCAGCCTGGCAGAAAGGACGAGGGCACCTGTCCTGCATGTCAGATAGACTTAATGCTGTTGTGCAGAGGTTATTCCTGTGCTCAGTTCAATGTGCGGGGAGAAGTCCTGTCTCCATTTCTCCAGCGAGGTTTGGAGACAGGAGCCCGTGGAAGTCATACAGATCCAGGCCGATACGTGTGGGCTTAATTCAGTGAATACATCCCTGGTTTTGAATTGAATAAATATAGTTCATCCTAGGCAAAGCTGCCTCTGCCATGCCGTCGGGGCCTATTAAAATTTGGATTATCACCTGTCTGTGGCAGCTTTAACTTTTTCAGGTACTTTTTTCTAATAGTTTCATGTTTGGCATTCATAAATCCACAGCTCTCGCCTCTCCACCTCGGCTTCTGTCGTTTCTTACATTCCCTGCCTGCCCTATTTAGGTTACATTAGCAACCCCTCTCCCCTCTGCAGCTGTGTCCTTGTCTGGACGGAGGAGGAATGAGGGGACCAGAGTCAGCTGATACTACGCCATCAGCAAGGACACTGTGGAGGGAGGAATGTGTCCCCGTAGCATCCTCTTCTCCCCAATCTCATATCCTCACAAGAAGTAAATCTAATTTTAGTTGATGACTTGTAAGGGCTTAAATGTCTTTCTTTCTTTTTTCGGAGCCTCCCCCATTTCTTTATTCAGATGCAGGCTGCGATCAAGCAGGTAGTAAGCTGAGCGACACCTTTCTTTGTGTCACTTGTGAAAACTCCCCGCTGCACTCAGGGGTAGAGACCACTGGGTGATCTTTTCAGTAAATACAGCGAAGAGGAGGGGGAAAAAAGAACAATATCTAACAAATCTGACTCCTGCGTCCAAGCAGACAGTTTAACCCTTGGGTCACGGTGTTTGTATTTCACTTATTGGATTGTTAATAGATTTTCTTCATTTGTGCGAGACATTGTGAATGATGTGCGGGGACTGGCCCGTTCTTCCAGCGTGGGACCCGAGGTCCACCTGTAAGGAGTTGCTGCCTCCTGACAACATCCCAGCTGTAGACTCGCAATCGCAATCCTCGGGTGGCAGTTTTAATTATCGGCACCGCGATAGCATCAGCAAGTGTGTAATTACGTGTCAGTTTCCTGGCTGTTGGGTATGAAAAGTGGATCGAGTGAAATGATGATTGTGGAAGCTGTAGACTCATATTTAAACAATTCAAAATGTGTAACTGGCAGTGTCATTAAACAGAGAGAGCCTGACCCCAGCTGTCACTTACGTTTCCTTATGCAGATTTGCCCGTGCTGTCTGTCAAAAGAGCTCTGTGGGTTGAAATGGGACAGGAGAGGTGACATAATTCTCAGAGCAGAGGGCTGCTCCCCTTGACTCCACAGAGGCACTCTTCTAGCCTAAACAAATACGAGCACCGAAACTGTAAATAAACCAAGACCATTACGGAAAATTATAGAGACTTTTGCTGGTGGATACACAAAGGCAGACTATCAGAACCCTACCCCGAAAACATGTGCATAAATCCTGGCCATGGCTGTACCCTTAAAGAACGGTGCAGCCATAATTAGGGGCTCGGTTTTGAAGCAGAAAATGAAGTGACCCTTTTGTTTCAGACGAATACTTTGGGTCCAAGTTGTAAACAAAAGTGGGGCTTATTTTCAAATTTTGCTTGGTATAAACGAGACACATGGTTGAAGTAAGAACATAGAACAGATTCCAGTATGGTTTAGGTCGTAAGTGTTACGGCCTCAGATGCTTCGAATCTCGTTGGGGAAACTGAAATGCATATGCTAAGTAAAGAAGGCAAAAATAGACATGCGTGGTTTTCTAAGAGGGGAGGGCGAGGAAGCGAGAACCGCTCAGGTTTCTGCAAGTGTAATTACGCAGCCCTCCCCTCCCAACCGCTCACTCCTGGGGGACAGAAACACACACACTGGCTCTCAAAGTCCTTCTTGTACATGGAGTATCAAGGAGTTGGTAGCCAAGGGTTAAGTCCTCACGAATGCAAAATAAATGAAAGTCGGGTTTACAAAATGAGCCGTGGAGGTTAAGTGTGGGGTTAAACTAACACCGTGAACTGTGAACACAGAGAAAAATGTTTCTTTAATTTTTAAAATGTTTTCATTTCTCATAATAAACTGAACTTGCAGTTGCATACAAACAACATTATTCCGTACCCTGAAGACACTGCGATTTAAAGCTTTGGAACTCAAGTTGATTGTGGGGCACGGCTGTGACTACAGGGGGCTCCGGCAGTTGTGATCTTGTGAAGGGCGTCATAACCACCTCTCCTGGCACATCTGAACATAAACACACGTGCGTACACGCACACACAGGCGGGAGGCGTTTAAAACAGGGTCAACTTCACATTTATTTCTTGTTTCAAAGGCAAAGTTACCGATTTTTCTCACAGGCTAATGGAAGCCATATTAATTGCCGTGGTACTTTCAGATTTGAAAGTAATAAATAGGCACATATTAAATCCTCTAAGGATTAATTTGTATTTTATCAGCTGTGAAAAGGGCAATTTTTTACATATCTCGACTTAAGAGGTAGCCTTATTAGCCGTTCATTGGAAAACAAATCCTGCATATATTTTGTAGCAAGGTTTTTTTTTAAAAAAAAAAATCTTCCCTTTCCCTCTCAAAAGCCATACAGTGCAACTAGGGAAGCAATTAGTGTTTATATTCTAGACAAACATGGGCTTGGAATTTTCCGGCTTATAAATATTTGTATGACTAGTTAAAGAACGGGATGGTAGGGCATGGCACACATTTATTTTATCAGATTAGACATATGAGAGGACTTGGCATTTCAAAACCGCGCCATGCACCCAGGTGGACTGTCAAGCCATGTTGGTGATCCTTCCTCATTTGTTGAAAGAGGAGGTCGCTGGGCACCCAGCATCCTGGATGGAGGCCCAGGGCCTCCTCAGTTGCTCTCAGGGGCACTGTGGCCAGGGACCCGGGAGGTTGCGTTCCACCGTCCTCCTGCCTGGTGCACGCCTCTCCGTCTCTCTATATCTCAAGAAAAAGAATCTGCCAGGCATGGTGGCACACACTTGTAATCCCAGCATTTGGGAGGCTGAGACCGGAGGATCGCGGTTCGAGGAGAGCCTCATCTACTTAGGCCCTTTGCAATTTAGTGAAACCCAGTTTCAAAATAAAGAATAAAAAATAGGGCAAGGGTTGTAGCTTGGAGGTCAAATGCTCCTGGGTTCTATCCCCAACCCCCCCCCCCCCAAAAAAAAAAAAGAATCTGGGCTTTCTGAGAGGGTCTTACTTCCTATGTCTGGGCCAAGGGAGAAAAAAAGAGAAGAAAAAGGGACAAAATAAATCTCTGCTTCCAGGTGTGGTAGCTCATGCTTGTAATCCCAGCATTCCGGAGGCTGAGATGAGAGATCAGATCGCAGTTCCCTGCCAGCCTCGGCTACTTAGTGAGGCCCTTTGCAGCTCAGTGAGACTCTGTTTCAAAAATAAAGAATCAAAAATAGGGCTGGAAGTGTCACTTGGAGGTAGAATGCCCCTGGGTTCCATCCCAGTACCGAAAACAAACAAACAAACAAACAAAATCCATGCTTCTACTTAGGCGTTCCTCTGGAAGGAGACTCATTTGGGTGGTACTCATTTGCACGCCAAGAACCTGGAGGGAAAAAAAGTATCTTCCACAAGATGCTTCTTCAGGTGGGCTTTTGTGCTTTACTTGAAAGGTCAGAAAGGAGAGCGCTCTCCCAGCCTCTTTTGGAAGTCTGTTCTACACTCTAATAGATCCTATGGTCAAATGTTTTCAACGCTTACAGGACTGTGGCTTGCGCTCAGTATTGGTGAATCTTGAAACTCCATCAGGGAGACACGAGCAAATTGCTCTCCCAGGGCTTGCTCTTGGGTTGAGGTGGGAAGCCATCCCTGCAGCCTCTGGTCCCTTCCAGGCAGTGAAGCCTTCCCCTTCCCCTTCTCTCCCATTCCGAAAGGCCCACCCACCCGGCCAGCACTCTGCTCAGTGATAGGGTTGTGGCCAGCCTCAGCTACTTAGTGAGGCCTTTGCAACTCAGTGAGACCCTGTTTCAAAATGAATAAAAATAGGGCGGAGGCTGCAGCTCGGAGGTAGAATGCCCCTGGGTTCCATCCTCAGTACTAAAAAAAAATAAAGAAAGAAAAGAAAGAAGGAAAGGAAGAAGTAAAGAAGGAAAGAAAGAAAGGAAGAGAGAAAAGAAAAGAAAGAAAGGCTGTCTCACAGGGCCTGGCAGTGGTCTTGTGCTACAGCTTTGAGAGATGGCCAGCACCTAAGGTTTGTATGATATACCGAGTCTACACTCGGGAAGTCAGAGATTGTTTCCACCGCTCGGCGTTTGTACCAGGTGTTCAGGCCACGCTTGCCTCTGCAGAAGACTTGGTGAGACTGGGCATTATTTTAAACAATGCTCCCTGCATCTTGTTTCTGAACTGCAGAAGTGTTCCTTTGCAAAGGTGTCGCTACTCCTGGCGGCCCTCCCGGAGACGCTGGCAGTTTCCCCCCACCTCTGGTAGCTCAGGTGGCCTTTGACTAATGAGGTGACCTTAAGAGAAGTACTCGCTGAAGTTCCTGGTGACTGGCCCCGGTGGTGACAAGTGTGAATTGCACACAGAGTGAATGGTCTCAAACAGCCACCGCCAGTGTCACTGGCTTGCTGGCGAGCCTGTCCTGCCCGACGCAGAACCCAAATAATTTATATTACCGTATATTAGCGGGATCCAAGCTGAGTGTTAACTGCCCATCATCGCTTGTCACCACGGTTACTAGTTACCAAATCCTGATGATTTTAGGCCTAGGTATTTTACTCTTCCCTTATAAAGACATTGTAGAATTAATGAACTTAAACTCTGTATATTTGAGACAAATTCCTGCCAGGCCATTGCAAACAAACCCCTTGGCGTGTTCAACCCTTTAATGACTGTCCCTAGAAGATTATTTATCAAATGAAAGATGTGAAGAGAAAAAGACACAAAGAGTGGGAGAAAGGGCCCCGGGTTCCTCCGTCAGGACTAGACGTTGCATTGCCCAAGACCCTCTGGCTTCTCCGCACTTAGGTCCCTCTGGCTTCTCCTCACTTAGTTGGCCTGCAACTTCAGCCCAACCTGGAGATTATCGGAGAAACGAAATCTCTGCCTCACTTAGACTAAAGCTTGAGCACCTACTCCAGGTGACCTAGCTTCTCCAGGTGGCCCATATGACCCCCTTTGGTCCACCTGAGATGGCTCCCAAGTCTCTCAAATTTATGCAGCTTTCCCCTGAGGACTGGGACTGACGGAAAGGCCAGGCTGGAAGCCCGAGGATCCAGATCTGCAAGGCCAGCACTTCCTTGGCATCTCTGGCCTGGTCCCGCTGACCACCTGTGCTGGCCCTTCTGGATGGACGGCAGGGCTGGGGTGGGCAATGTCTCTGAGCACACTCCTCTGCCTGCCCGGAGTGTCTGGTGGGCTGCACCTGTCTTTCCTTTGCTCTCATTTCCACTTTCTCTGGCTCATGCACAATGTCCCAGCCCCAAGTCTTCTTAGCCTCCACCTGTGTCCGCAAGCCCCGGGGCTCCTGTTCTGCACACTCTCAGGAATGCAGATCCGGAGAGAGTGCAGGGCCAAGGTGACCCATGGGGAGTCTGGGAGGACAGCTCTCGTGACCAAGGGATGAGTGCCAAGGACCCTCGTCAGCACCCGCATCCCCTTGAATATTTTCCCCAAACCGAGAAGTTGGCTCAGTGATGGAGCTTTCATTTCATCCCATGCTGTTAATACTGCGTGGGAATACTCTGCTCACCATACGGGAGCAAAGTAGAGTTATGACGATATTTTCAGGCTGGATGCGCACACTGGAGTCTGTGGTCTTACCGCGCAAGTGTTCTGGGACTAGTTAGGACTTTGGCATACTAGAAAGTCCCGGGAGACACTCCCAGATTGTCCCTGGTGATCTGAAACTGCACTGCGTCCATCTGAACCAGTCCTGTCCCAAGTTCCCGTGACTTACCTGTCGAGAGGGTAGCACGCAGTGGCTTTCTGCTCCTTGCAGATGTGCACGTGGAGAACACAGCTGCCCTCTCTGGGTCCACGGATTCTGCGTTTGTGGATGTATATGAAAAAAATTGGGTTTGTGCCAAGCACATGTGGACTTTTTACCATGTAACTCTTCCCTAAGCAGGACAGAATAACAATTATTTAAGCAGTATTTGCATTGGAGTGTAAGCAATCTAGAGATGACTGAAAATATAGACGCATGATGTGTGTAGGAGACTTCAGCATCGTGGATTTGGGTACCCAACCAGATGCCCCTGGGATCAATCCCGGGGCACCAAGGGAGGACTCATGCTTTTCTTTTCTCTTTTTCTTGTAGTACTAGAGATAGAACCTAGGGCCATTTTACCTCCCAGTGACATCCTCAGACCTATTTTATTTTTAATTTTGAAATAGAGTCTCACTAAGTTGCTGAGGACGATGGCGAGCCTGCGATCCTCCCGTCTCAGCCTCTCAAGTACTGGGATTTACAATCGTGCGCCACCACGCCTGGCTTTGCATATGCTTTTAACTGTGAAATACTCGGCCGATGCTGCACGTGAGCCCGTCAGTGCACAGCACAGCTGTGCACAGGGCAACACGCGTTCTGAGTACATATCCTTTTTCATTTCTGTATCAAACAAGATTGTTAGCGTGCAGTCTATTTAATTAATGGGACAAAGCTGGACTCATCGTGTGACAATTTGCACACCTTCCTTCTTCATGACACCCTGTTTTGCTTTTTGTACCTTGGGCTTTCTTGGAGGAAAGAGACAAATAACCACCTTCCACCAGGCGGGGTGTGGATCAAAGCATTTAAAACACGGTGCTTTCCCACGGTGCGCGAGGCTTTTAAATACGAGATGGTCATACTCTGAAATGACTCGGGAGCCATGCTTTCCAGAGAGAACTGCTCTATTTCTTTGGCAAGTGCTAGATTCAGAGGTAAACAATCCTTCTTGAAGTTTTATGGATTTTGTAGGCAAATAAAGTAATTGTTACCTTATCTAGAGATCACAATCTGGTTGCGTATCATCAGCAAATATTGCCGGAAGTTGCCTTCTACATGCACTGAGTCTTGGTTTTGTTTGTCTTTTATATTTATGACGGCCTTGCGATTTATCTTTGTTTGATGTTTGACCAAAAAGATGCACGTTTCTCACAGAATATTTCCAAGTACAGGAAAGTATGAAAAAGGCGTGGAAGCCCCGGTCCTGCCTGTGAGAGGCTCTCGAGTGGAGGGCTGCGCTTCTGGCTAACCTGATTAGCTTTTAAAGTTCTAAAAACAGTGCTTCAGACTTAGACAGGTTTTTATTCACTCATCTAAAGATATTTGTAACTTTATTTTAAAAGCTTTCCATATGATTGATGGAGTACCCATGACTTGCCGGGAATACTTTTGTTCCTACATCTTTAAATTTTACTGAAAAGCCTGCATTTAAGCGATCTGTGAGTGCTGACAACATTTCTTATTTCATCAGGAACCTGTCTGTGTTTAGCCTGAATTTGGGGCTGATGTATGGGAATCAGAGGAGGTAGAGCAGAAGAGCTGATGGCTTCCTATCTGGTCTCTAGGGTACGACCCAGGGGAATAGCACCGGGTCTCTGCGCCCTGCAGACAAATCCACACCAGGACATAGAGCAAGCAGGGTTGCAGTTGGAGGCAACAGAGGGTCAGCTCCTCGTGCTGACGGTACGCGCGGCCCTTCTCAGATAAGGGTGCCTGCCGGCTTGTATGCATTTGATTTCCGGTGCATTTGGAAAGAATCGTGGCTGGTCAATGACATGAGTTTCTTCCTCGTGGTCATTTTGAAGAAGCAATTTTGTTGAAAAGGAGTTCTTAAAAAAGTTTTAATCTTTAAATCAGCCACCCAAAGTCTCTCACCAGTTTCTGGGTCTTTAAGTCTAAGAACTCAGGTACTACCCCCAAAAAGAGGGCTCAGTTGAAGTTTGAGCTGGAGTCCCGAGTATCTGAGAAGCCACAGATTGAGGAGAAAGGCCGGGGGGTTTGCAGGGTCCCCCGCAGGATTGCTGTAGGGGGCGGAAGTGTCTGCAATGGCAGGAATAATGGTGGGCACAATTAGGACCGCTCCTCTGTGGTTCCCAAGGTTAATTTCCTCAAGGGGTGCAGTAGGCCTCATGGTTACCCTCGCTGGAAAATCCTGCTCAGCAGAGCTGAGTTGGTCGCTTACAAGAATTTCCTCGCAGAGGTCTTGCATGGTTCCAGTCTCTTGCCCAGCGCTCCAATCAATAATGTATTATTTCCTTCTGCAACCTTGGCCCATGGTTTCCCATTTTGAATTAATGGTGGAGTCTCACATTGGGTAGGCAGCCATCCATTTCTCTGTCTGCCTTTGACTTGTGAAGGCAGTGCTGGGGGAATCTGTCTGTCTCAGGGATAGTTTGGATGAACCTGACTAATCTCTCTCTGCTCTTACTCCCAAACACACTTGTCCTGGCTTCTCTCCCCTGCCCCTTTCTGCCTCTGCAGTGACCCTCCCCTAACAGCCTTCGGGTGGACAAGTGTATCTTTCCGATATCGCCGCCTCTGGGATGGCCTCGACAGTTTCCTGCTATGAGCTACTCTTTCTCCGTATTGTACTGTTTGGAGTGTGGTTTTGGGAATTTCCCGTGTTCCATGACCTGGGGAATGCTCTGTGGACTGGCCTCTGTTTCCTGGTCTGGAACAGGCAGAGGAGAGGTACTGATCTCTGCCATCCCTGCGAGGTCCCTGGGTCACCTGTGTCCTCCAGCACCGGGGAGCAAACCCTCTTCTGTAAACATGCTCTTTTGCATTTCAATTTTGTACAAGTTCTCTTGTTTAAATCATTTTTTGACTCAGAGTTGATGACCGTTCTGTTAAGATGTGATTTACTTTTAATTTCAACTTTTTATGAACATGAATTTGATAAACGGCTACAAAAGGCAACACATCGTGTTGTTTATGGTCCACTGGTCTAAGCTCCCCCTTGGTCTGCTTAGGAATGAAATACGTTTGTGTTTCTTGGTGGTTATTGCTGTAAATCGAGCTGGTGATTTTAAGAAAAACAGGTGCTTTAAGGGCTGGATCACTGAAGAGGGGTGAAAAAGGGAGAAAAAGAGTCGTGTCCTCCGATGCCTGACGCCAGGATCCCCATCAGAGCCCCTGACAGCCAAGCGGGCTTGCCAGGGATTGGTCAAGGAATTTGGCTAGATCAGAAGTGTAACCTATCACTGGAGATCCATCTTGTCTGTCCTTTTCATTCCTGGGATCTGTTTTCTTCTGGTTGGCCTCCTTTGTAGGCTGGTTCTTTCCATTTAACATAAAATCTGCCCACTTGCACCATGGTTAAAGAACTGTAGTCTTGGTGAAAGGAGAGCTGAAGGGTTAGCGGCAGCTTGGGCTGGACGTAGGACCAGGGAAGTGGCCAGGTGCCATTCCTCTCTCCTGGCCTGGGTCTGGGTCAGGGGCTGGGGGAGAAATGGTCAGCTCTGTGGATACCCCACCAAATGGATCCCACGAGAATGAAGAGTTCCATTGTTCTTGGACAAGGGGCTGATGGGAAATCTTGCAGAACCAACAGTCTGGACATTCCAGACCAGAAGAGGAGTCAGCTCGATGCCACTTATGATGCTGAAACCTGGGCAGAAGAAGGGCTCAACCCTGTGTGTTTCTTAGGTGAAGTAGGAGTATCCAGTGCCTCTGTATTTGAGTGCCATCTGTATCTTCTGACTTGGATTAATTTGCCTAAATCCTGGAAACACTTCTTTGGATTAGACCACATTTTGTTTTGGCTAATGGCACCTATTCGTTAGCCTCTCATTTGACCAAGTCCATAAACACTAGGATGGATTATAGTAGCTCCTGAGAAAATCATGCCTTTTCCCATCAAATCTGGGAACAGGAATTTGTCCCACCTGCCATTATGGATGGAACGCCCTGTGTTGACCCAGCAGGTTCATTTTCTTGCTTTTCCAGGTCACCACGATATTAAATCAGTATCAAGGCAAATCAATATGAAGGATTTCTTAGCAACCGGCAAGCGGCACGGGTTCCTGAGCTTTCCAGAGCCTCCTCCCTGCCGGGACTCTGCCCTGTACGTGTGGTGTGTGCATATTTCCCCTATAATTGCATTTAGGTGAACCTCAAAATAGATTCTGGCCATTTTTGCATCTTCCTAATGCTTTTTGTTTCAAAATTGTGTGATGCAATGATTTTTCCCCTCTTTTATACAGAAAAGCTGGGTTTTTCTGCCCTGCCCCTGAGCTGGATTAATAGTTAATGATGGCTTGGGAGGAGGAACAAAGTCTGTGGGGGTGTAATCAGAGATTAGTGTTTTAAGACAGCTAAACCTTTGTCCTGGATTTAGCAGCTCACTGGCCTCTGGCTGGGCTTCTTGTAGAGAGGCCTGCTGGAATCCAGCTCCCTCTGGGCCTGGGCAGCCTGGAGATTCCTGGTGGCTTGGTGGGTGAGGCAGGCACCAGGATGGGCAGGAGGGATGGGCACATGCTGGGGCCTTCTGGAACCCATGGCAGCAAAGGCTCTAATTCTCAGGGCTGTGGTTCACTGTCCTTCCATGAGAGTGAAGGCCTGGAAGTGGATCAGAAAGAAATCCCTGGACATACCTTCCTGGCCATAATCATTTAGAGCTGGAGCCCTGGGAGGAGAAGCCGGAGTCATCTAGGGTCAGAAATGCCATTATCTTCTTGCAAAGGGCACACTGGAAGAAGCAACATGAAAAGGGAGGAGAGCCTGCAGCCCATGGCCAACTGGGAGAGGTTCCAGCTTAGATGTGGCCACTTTGCAGGGAGGCGAGGGCCTGCTGCCCCTTCAGTGCTGGACTCCTGGAGGCTCTGGCTCTGAAAAGGACATGGGCATCTTCTAGGCATAGAGCCATGCCAAACGGCATCTGTCCATTGCTGTGTAAGTCCGGATAGAAAGGTGCTGGGCTGTCACGTTTCACTCGTTTCCCATGGGGAGGGAGCTCGGCAGCACCAGGATGAGCTCTGACCTCTTTGATCACAAGCATGAGAAGCCAGCTCTGGCCCCTAGTGCAAGAAGGGGATTTCTGGGCGGGCAGGATCTGGGGGATCTTGAGGAGCTGGTGAGAACTCAGCTGGGAACGGTGCTGGGAGTGGGCTAAAATAAAATCTAGTCTCTTGGAGCACCAGGGACAAGAGGCCAACCTTGGACAGTTCCCTGAGCCCCCCCCCGCCCCCCCCAGTCATGGCGCAGCTGCCCCTGTTCCCAGGAGAAAGCCCCACAACCTCACTTTGCAGATGCCAGGTTTGGAGGGTGTTACTTTTCTGAGGAAGGACGTCAGGAAGCTTCCAGGAAGAGACAGAAGGCAGCGCCATGGCCCCAGGGTCCACACAGTCTGGCTTGAAGGTGCTTTCCTTTAGGGTCCCTCTAGATGGGCTCATTTCTCCTGGTTTCTGTTGTCACTTTAAGCCCCTTACATTTCACTTTGGATTCCCATTCTGGACACCCCTAGAGTCGGAGTGTCTGGCTCCAGAAGGTTCCAGGAGCAGAGCCATCATCCAGAGGGCGCCCCTGCATTTCCCAGACTTCCCTGGGGCCCGCGTGGGCTTTCAGGCCCGTGAGCCTGACTTGTCCAGGGGATGTTTCTGGTCGTGCTTTGCCAGGAGTGTGCCAACTTTATCCCAGGAAGATGGCGATGGTCCGGGGACCAGCAAGAGCAGAAGCAAACCATCATGCCCTGTGAGCTCCGGGGTAGCTGAGAGTGACTATCACAAGCTGGAACTCTCCCCCAAAGCCGGCATCCGCTCCTTCCCTGTACCACGTCCTCCAGGGAGCAAAACCTGCCTCTGAGAGCTGCGTGGCCGGGTGAGCTCTTGGTCCATGAGGTGAAGAGCCCTGCCAGGCAGGGCGGGCAGGTGCTGGCTTTTACTCGGCCACTCGGGTCTTCTGGGTTTGGAGCCCCGCGCCCTTCCCATGCCCCTGGCCAGGTGCCGTGGATAGATGGACAAAGGGAGGGTGCATTCAAGGGATTATCCAGCAATCTGGTCCCAGAGGAGAAAAAGAAATGTGAAGCGTTTGTGAGCACTAACAAACACCATGGAACTCCACCCAGCGAGTCGGTGATAGGCCAATTAAGTAAGCCATCTCGGGATACAGATTAAGATAAATCAGCCCGATCCATCCTAAGTCATCACTTTGTCCGAAGGACATAAGAACGGATTTGTGCAGCCAAGGATGATGGAGCGAGGAGGATCTGAAATCGCTGGCCTCTACTTGAACTTACAAATATTTTTTAATTTAAAAAGTATTTGAACCAATCACTTTCACAAGTGAAGTTACAAGCATTTGGCGAGGCAGAGGAGTCACCAAGCTGGACAAATATTTTCCTAATGGTTTGGCTTTTCTTTTTGTTCCTTTAAATATCAAGTCATAATATTTTTAATGTTTTTGTAAACATGAGATGTTTTAATGCTTGAAAAATTGTATCTCATAAATAAGCTTTATTATCTGTCAAAAAGGATGAAAATATAACTTTACATTTCTGTTTTAAAGTAATTTTAGTGCCTATTAGCTATAAAGTAACAGTTATGTGTAATTTAGAGTATGTAGTCACTTGAAATAACTTGACATTTTCGCACAAACACAGAGCCATAAGAATAGTCTTGGGATTTCACCGCAAGTATGCACGGCTGCAGGATATTAAAATAACTTATGGTACACTGTAATTCTTGTTTTGTATTTGTCCACGTAGTTGTGAAGCAGCAATAAAGTAGTAAAATAAAAACGCAGAGCCCCAACTGCAGCCCCGGCGTGTTCTTAAAGTTGTAGTCGTCCTCCGCGCGGAGTGTGATTAACCTCGGTGACATTTCCCTGCGTCATCCGTGACTTTTTCTTTCTTAATAATATTGTCTGTTCTGGTGACAAATTCTATTTATCTTAGCTTATTATTCAAGGCGCCGTAATTGCTTCCCAAAGACAAAAATGCTGGTTGTGTGTAGTGGTGATTCTGCCCTTAATTGACAAAAGAGTAAATGACTTGTTGCTTTTCGAAGGAGACGGATGTGGGAGAAATCCCGGCTGTGGCTCAGACAAACATTCGCACAAAGGGACAGAGACAGAAGTCAGACTCTTCCTGGCGCTTTTGTGTATTGTTCTGAGCATATAAACTACATAGGCCAGCCAGCGTGAGGCTAAATGTTCAGCCGACTGAAATGTGCATATGGGGGTAGATGAATAGTGGTACAACCTCTTCCCCTGGTTTTAAGGGCACAACATTTTGAAGAGAGCCTCTTAAAGTATATCTTTGAAAACCCAGGAGAAGAGAATTTCGTGACAATTGTAAACCAGATGTAAGGACAATATTTAACTTACTTAAGAGAAAAAACCATTTACCGTATCGTTTATAGAGCTGACATATAATTATGCTTGCCTCATTAAAGAGTGCCCAATACTATCCTCTGTCTGCCACCGCCTAGAACTGTCTGCCCTTGAATAGAATGAAAGGCATTTCTTGAAAATACTCCTTAATTGTACTTTTCCATTAATTTTGACTGGCCTTTTTCCCATCAGTAAAGCTCACAGTATCCCTGAAGCGGCCATAGGATGGATGGAAGCACACCCACAGTCACCAGCTCCGTCCGTAGATATAATTTTGTGTGTGTGGTTAAACATAGGCACCATTTACAATCTACATATTGCAATTAAAACCACTCAAGGATTTGACTTCCTTTCATTTTAATTGAAGTGCTATGCGGGTAGGGATTAGGTGAGCGCACAGATGTGCACAGAAATTAATATGAACCCGGAGAAATGTCTTTTCCCCATAAAAGGGCTCACCAAATGTTCACAGATGGGGCTTGAGAGGACCCTCAGTGAATGAGCCGGTGGGCGCACTTGGGTCATTTCCACAGCAGCTCCCTGTGCTTTCTGCTGGGAAAGACATGTCCCTTTCTTTTTTCTTTATAAATTATTCTCATGCTTGATTAGTTAATGTCTTTAATTTGCATCCCTGCACCTAAATGAAAGTAAAAACAAATTAGCCCAATAAATGTACTTTATAGATGATGTTTAAGGAGGTCGACCATTCTCAACTAACAGATATTAATTAGGAATATTAACCATCGAAGTCTCTGGTGTCCGCGGAGGTGTCAAGAACAAGAGTAAAACAGCAGAGAAGAAAGGGTCACACCTCGAGGAGCTGTGGAGAACTTCTCAAATGTAAAATGTAATGAAGCCTTTGGAACCAAGGCTGGAATACTTCTGGGAAAGTACTCACACGTCATCTTCCCCGTGTTTCCGGAACTAATAGTGACCGCCACACATCAGGTGTGCAATAAAATGTTTTATATAAACAAAAAGTGGACTTGTAGATTACATTTTTAACTTTGACACATATTTTCCAATATCTTTTAATACATAGTAAGGCAGTGACACACAAGTTCAAAAGCACATCCCCTTAATTTTCAATAATTCATAATTTTACAGCATATCTCATTCTCTGCAGAATGTCACATAAAAAAGAGACAAAATCTGAAAATTAAAATAAAGTTCCATAGTAGCCAACATGAATTAATTCTTAAAGTGAAGCTGATAAAAATTTGAAGATGGGAACATCTAACATCAAATCAAAGCCCGACGAAGGTGATTATTACTGGTTTTCTAGGAGCTGGGCATGGCTGTGGCGCAAGCCCTAATCTCAGTATGTGGGAGGCTAACAGAATCTCAGATGTGAGGCCAGTCTCGGCAACTTAGCGAGCCCCTCAGCAACCTAGCAAGACCCTGTTTCAAAATAAAAAAAGAAAAGGGATTAAGGGTATAGCTCAGAGGTAGAATGTCCCTGGGTTCAATCTCCAGTGCCAAATTAATAATAATGATAACAATAGTACTGCTGCTACTACTAATGATAGCTTTCTATAGAGATGTGCTTTTACATCTTCCATTCTTTGTGTCCTATAATTTAAAAAGAAAGGAGAAGGAACTGGCTGCAGAAGGAACGCGCCATCTGGGGAACCCACAGGCCCACTTGTAGTGCGAGACAGAGAGATCTTCCCCGTCCCTGCACCGTGGCGACCTGAGGGCTCACTCCACTACATACACTACCCTTCCTTTAAGGAGAATGTATGTTGTGTTCATCCCTTTCTAAAAGGCATTTTCTTCTCAGGTTTCTAGACCATTTAAAACCCAACTCTAGCCAGGTGTGGTGGTACATGCTGGTAATTCCAGTTCTGGGAGGCTGAGATAGGAGGATAACAGGTTCATGGCCAGCCTTAGCTACTTAGGTCCTCTGCAACTTAGTGAGACCCTGTTTCAAAATAAACAATAAAAAATAGGGCTGGAAGTATAGCTTGGAGGTAGAATGCCCCTGAGTTCAATCCCTAGTACCACAACAAAACAAAACAAAACATCCAACTCTTAGCTGAGCTGAAAGGGGACATTGTTTTATATATCCAGAAATAACAGTACTGTTGCATGGTGTGGTGGTCCACATCTGTAATCCTAGTACTTGGAAGGCTAAGACAGGAGGATCACAGGTTCAAGATTAGTTTCAGTGAGCCGGGCGTGGTGGCACACACTTGTAATCCTAGCATTTGGGAAGCTGAGACTGGAGGATCACGGTTCGTGTACAGCCTCGACTACTTAGCGAGGCCCTTTCCAACTCAGTGAGACCTTGTTTCAAAAATAAAAATACTAAAAAATGGGTGGGGGGGTATAGCTCAGAGGTACAATGCCCCTGAGTTCCAGCCCCAGTGCCAAAAAAAAAAAAAATGGATCAGTTTTAGTAACTTAGACACTGAAACTTAGCGATGCTCTCGGCAATTTAGCAAGACCATGTTTCCAAATTAAAAAAAATAAAATAAAATAGGGCTAGAGGTATAGCCCAGAGATAGAAGGCTCCTGGGCTCCCTGGGTTCCATCCTCAGTACCAAAGGAAAATACTGTCTAACAATAAAAATTAAGCTCACCTCTTCCCTGGCCCCCGAGTCCCTGATCTAGGCTTGGACAAAGGGTTGTGGCTGTATTTCTGTAGCTTAAGACCTGGGGATAAACTTTCAGATTCCTGACCAGTGCTCAGTCCACTGGGCTAATTAACTCACCTGGAAAAGATGACAAATTCCCAAAAAGAGTCAGTTCTGATAAATTGAGATATACTTGGCATAATTGTGAAGTTTCGAATATGAATTTTAAATTCTCCGAAATTCTCAAGTTGAAACACGACAGAGACACAGGGGTCTGAGTTGGTAGATTTGACATTGGCAAAGAGGATGAATTGAATCCCAGGGGCATCGTGGAAGTTAGAGAACCCCACACGATTTATCATTCCTACTATATATTTTACTAATTGGATGAATGTTTTAATTTGATTTTTCCCCCCTGAAATTCTATCACATAAAAATGATCTGGTGGAGGCTGGCCTGACTTTCCTGCCATCTGCTAGGACTTGTGTGGTCCTTCTTGTGGAGCTTGGGAAAGGAGCTGATGAGATTCTTCCAGGCGGGTAAGTGCACTCCAGCTCTGGCTCAGGTAACTTGAGAGGGCCCCAGCAGTCTCAGGTCGCTGCGGTGCCCAGTGCAACCATCGCTGACCTTTTCATCTTGGCACTTTTTTCTGCACACATGCCCGACTGATGGCATCATAGTTGTTCCTCATAACTCCTCAGTTTCAGCAACATCCCTTTCTGTCAAGATAACACTACATTGTGAGCAGGAGCAGCAACAAAGGTAACTTCTAGTTTAGTCTTGTTCATATACATATCCATAGCCCTTGCAGACTTCAGTCTTTGTATACCTGATAACTTACACCCAACACAACAGGATGCTGTGACCCCAGGTAGATACCAGAGACAGGCACTCAAGGGTCAGCTAAGGGCAGCCATGGGACTGTGAAATCAACCCACACCCTTGTTTCTTCAAGGGAGGCAATATTGTCTTTGCTTCTTGGTCGGAATATTGAAGATCAGAAAGAGTTCCCTCTATGTGAATAATTTATTCTGTTCTGCTTTGACTTTGGTCTAAGAGTTTAGACAAAATAATTATTCAGAGATTTAGCACCAGCTCCTAATATATTTGTAGGTTTTCTAAGAAAAAATGGAGAATCACATTGTGGAATGTGCTTTTCTATGAATAGTAGAATGTAGAGTGCAGAGTGTATGATTGTACTCTGACTGTCAGCATCTTAGAGTGAAATTTATTGCTTAGTGACAGTGTAACTGTAGAGATAAGATGGGTTGTGCTTCAGTAACAAACAGCCCCCAAACCTCATGGTCTTAAAGCAGCTTAGGTGCTTTACGAAATGCCCTATAAATTATAAATTATGAGTATAAATGTCCTGTACTAAATTCCAGGTTGGCAAGGAGCCAACTGACAAATCAGCTCCTCTCTGGAACGCTGTCTTCTCCCATGCTGGAACAGAAGCTCTCACTCAAGCTTCTACTGGGCATTACAGGTCACTATACACCCAATGATATTTCATTGGCCAAAGTGAGTCACCTAGAGCAGGAAGGAGCTGCAGTCCTACTATATGCCTGGAGGAAAAGAGAGGAAGAATGTTTGTGGACAGCCCTAATATCCCTGGCAGGCAGGAAAGCCTGGTCCTTATTTCTTGGTAGTGTAGTCTCTCCCTGTCTCGCCAAATTTTTAATGTCTACTGTGAATGTCACCATTAATGGTTTATTCCACACATGGCATAATGGTATCAGCTTTAATATGTCAAAACTTTACTAAATTTTGACATTACGTTAAAGCAATAGCATTAATAATTAGACCAATAATTAAACTCAGCCACACTCACCTCATCTTCTGCACTTCTCTAACTGACAGTCTCCTGAATGCTGCAGCTTGCTGCCAGCTTTATTTCCTGTGGCCCTTTGGTTTACTTTGGGTTGCCCGAGCTTGCCAGGATGGCCAGGCTTCTGGTCACAGAGCCACCGGCCTTGGGAGCAAAGGTCTCCATACAGACCCCCAGGGTGAGCGCGACCTCTGAGAGGGAGCAGGGAGCGGTGAATCCTGGACAGCACATGGAACAAGGTCTCGGCCCAGAAGAGGCAGTGACAGCTGTCGGGCCACGCCGAGGGACATGTGTCTGACAGGCGGAAATTCCTCAGACTTGTGGCAATGTGTGCAGTCTTACGAGGTCTCCGCTGTGGCAGCTTTGGAGAAGAAAAGGAGAAGCAGAGAGGCTATTGAGAGGCATCAGGTGCTGGTGTTGGGACGCCGGGGGCAGCTGGTGGGCAGGAATTTCAGCTCCTCTGCCTGCACGCTGTGTGATGTGGGGCAAAGTACTTAACCCCTGTGTGCTTCCGTTTCTCCATTTTTAAAATGGGAATCAGAGGAGATGTCCCCGTCAGCGTCCAGCCCAGAGCGAGCACATCCTCCCTGCTCACGGAGGCAGCATCTCTGTGGTGCAGGAAGCGTGGTGCAGTGACGAGGGCGAGCCTCTGTGGCGCGGCCGAGCACTTTCCTGGTGGGCAGGCCAGCCATGCGGGGCTGTGTGCTCTGAGGTGCTTCAGATTTGCTTACATTTCCCAGAAGTCTGCTCAGGGTAAGAAAACATGGAATCATTATAATAAAAAAAAAAACTACCACAAAATTATAATGCTTTGTTCTCTCTATAAAAGTAAACCATGCTCTTTATGATATTTCTAAGAGGCAAAGAGCAGAGAGCAGCAGATTGCCTGGGGTGGCTGGGTCCTCTCCTCCCGGTCTATTTTCAATGCAGCTGCTTTTTCCCCTTCGGATTCCTATCCTGCTGTTTGCACTGGACAAAAAGATTGTGACCAGTTCCCATTTGAACAGCTCCATGCATGGATATTCTTAACACGAGCCTAAAAGACAGAATACATGCTAGTCTATCAGAGAGAAGTGACACAATTCATTTAACTGGCCCCAACTGGACATTTAGGTCATTGAAAAAATTTTTGCCATTATAAGTATTATAGCGATGAAGGACAGGGGCTGTAATTATTTGCAATTGCTTTCACCTGCTCCCTGAGGAAGAATCCTTTGAAGTGAAATTCCCTGTTCAAAGGCTGTGCCCATTTAAAACATTTCGGAAAATTGCAGTTTAGGAAAAATACATAAAAATCAGATTTCTATAAGCATTCCAAGAAAGCACCTGTCTCTGGTTCCTCTTAGTTTTTGTAGATCTGATGTCATAGAAACAATTGTTTTGTTGTTATTTTAATTTGCAGCATTTCTTTGATTTTCAGGAGACGGGACCTTTTATTACTACCCATTACGGCTATATAGCTTTCTTCTTTTGTGAATTGTTTGTTTCTGGTTTTAGTCTTTTTATCAACTGGGGTATTTACTTTTTCCTATTAAGTTGTAAGAGCTTTTGACAGATTAATAATATATTCTTGTCCTATATCTTATATTTGCCCATATTATTTATTTATCACTTGCATCTAAGATTTATTTTATCACTTTCATCTAAGACTTTTTGGCATCATATATATATACACATATATATGACTGTTTTTATAGTATTCTTTTGCTTATGTGTTAAATGTAATTATGTTATCTTTCTTACCTAAAGTTCAGATATGTATCTGTATTTCCTCTTGTAGTTTACTTTTTAAAATTCCATCAGAAATGTGTAACATCTTCCAGGAAGGGAGGTGTTATAGTTTGGATCTGAAGTGTCCCCCAAAGGCCAGATGTCGAAGGCGTGGTCCCCAGCCCATGTTGCCATTGGGAATTGGTGAGGCCTGGTGGGAGGAAGTTAGAAAATCGGAAGCGTGCCGTGAAAGGGATGTTGGGGCATCCGCCTTTCCTCTCTTATGGTTTCCTAATCACCTTGAGGGAGCAGATTCTTCCTGCCCTGAGCATTTTACCTGCCTTACGGTACCTTCCTCCAAAAAACAGGCCATTCAACTATGTTCTGAAATCTCTAAACTGTGAGCAAAGATAACACTTTCTCCTTACAGGTTTATTATCTCAGGTATTTTATCACAGTGATGGAAGGCTAACCATTTGGCTTCATTTTTTTTTTTTTTTTTTTTGGAATTTGTTATTTGAACCTAAGCCATTTACTGTATTTGACTTTAATCTTTGCTTTGAAATTTTACCTTTATGCACTAAATTATTGTCTACAGTCTCACCAAGATTTTTATTTTAGCCCATTGATCAACCAATTCTCTTGCAAGTGCCCCGATAGCTCAGTCATTATAATTTTATAGTATATTTTGCCGTCTAGAATACAAGTCCCTCATCTCATCTCTTTTTGTTTTCTGATTTTTCTCCCTATTTGTTTCGTAGGTTGATTTTAGAATTATTTTATGAGAGAAAAATATCTCATTTGGGGTACAAAAGGTATTACATTTATAAATTCACTTGGAAAGATTTGATATATTGTCATATTTATGTGATTTATTTTCCCTACCAATGAACATGATATGACTTTTGATTGTGTAAATCTTCTTTGACCCTCAGTAGATTGTGCAGTTGATTGCAAATATTTTTGTTAAAATTGTCCTTTGGAATTATATGTTGACTGTTCCTATTGTGAATGCAATTCCTTCATTCCTTTTTTTGTGTGTGGTACTGGGGATTAAACCCAGGGGCACTCTACCTCAGAGTTATAACCCCAGCCCTATTCTATTTTTTATTTTGAAACAGAGTCTTGCTGGGTTGC
Source organism: Muscardinus avellanarius (assembly GCF_963383645.1). Lineage (NCBI taxonomy): Eukaryota > Metazoa > Chordata > Mammalia > Rodentia > Gliridae > Muscardinus > Muscardinus avellanarius. Next base: position 159,287,720 of record NC_137789.1, on the reverse strand, counting down.
TAAAAGTCCAAGTTGCTGAGGTTGACCTAGAACTTGTGATCCTCCTGTCTCAATCTCCCAAGTATTGATATTAGAGGCTTGCGCTATCATGCTCAAGATGCATGCTGGAATTCTTATCGCTCGGGGTGAATTTCCAGAAGTAAACATGCCTGTTTAAAAGGCATTTGAATTTAATACTTAAAAATTTTTTATTGGTGCATTGTTTCATACATCATAATGGGATAAAAAACTTGTGTAGACATACAGGCACATATCTCCCAGTTAGCCCCTACCCAAACCCCATCCCGCCCCCCTCCCAATCCCTCCTTCCCTTGCTTGGCTTACTGGTTGACTTCGATATGTTTAAGTACATTGTGTGTTTTAGAGATTTTCCTTCTTCCCCCCTCCCATCCCCTCAGATAGGTTGCCTTATTTGCTCCTCTGTAGGATTTCCTTTTTCAAGAGTTCCTCCTATGACCCATTTCTCCTTAGCTTTCACATATTAGGGAAAGCATACAGTTTCTTCCTTTTTGCGACTGACTAATCTCACTTAGCATAATGTCCTCCAGTTCCATTCATTTCCCTGAAAATGATGTAATTGAGTTTTTTTTTTAATGGCTGAGTAAAATTCCATTGTGTACATATCCCACAGTTTTGTAATCCATTCATCTGTTGATGGACATCTTGGCTGGTTCCATAGTTTGGCTATGGTGAATTGTGCAGATATGAACATAGATATACATGCAGTAGTTTGGTAGTTTGTTTTCCTTTCTTTTAGGTAGATACCCAGAAGTGGTATTGCTGGGTCAAATGGTAAATTTGTTCCCATTCTTCTGAGGATCTTCCATGCTGTTTTCCAAACTGGTTGCACTAATTTGCAATCCCACCAACAATGTTTTAGAGTTCCCATTTCTCCACACCCTCGCCAGCATTTGTTGTTGTTTGTGTTTTGAATGATCGCCATCCTAGCCAGTTCATTCCCTGTGAAACCTGCAGTGCGAGGTTCTCCCGTCTGTGTTGCCTGGGAAGGTCCTTTCCTCACGTCCACGTAGCCTGCGGTACTGCCAAGCCTTGTAATTTGTGAGCAGGGTTAGCGTGCCCATTGCTCCCATCCCCAGGACCTCGGCCACATGCCTTTTGGTTGATTTTCCTCTTCTGTGTCAGTTGAGATGTTCACCCATTATCCCTTTGCCCTTCGCTCTCCTGCATACAAATCTGTCCAAGCTCTTGGCTTACTAGAATGCTGATATCGTCTTCCACATAGGATAGGGAAGAAGTTAATCTGCCTCCTGATTTTGCTCTTGGTACCGTGGCATACAGCTTTGGAAACCATTCACTAGGGGGGCTATGCCTCTCTTTTCCTTTCTTGCTTTCGGATTTTTCTGGATCAAGCTTTTCCAGCTTTATTGCTGAACAAATATTATTTCAAATTCAGTCTAATATTTGATCCCTTGGTTGATTTGTTCATTATCAAATCAAACTAGATAAATTGATCTACCTATTCATGCCATTTTAATTTAAATTTCAAGTAGATTCCATTATTTTAAAATGTGATTGTCACAACTACCTTTTCATTGATCGTATCAGTTTTCTTTTTTCATTCACTGATGCCTCATACTAGATATTTGCTCTTATTTATTCCTGTTTCTAAGTGAAGGACTAAGTTTGTCAGGTTTTATTAATTTTGGTTTAATAATTAAGTGATGAGGTTGAGAAATTGCCCTTGGAATTGCTGCACCCGTGAAAAAGAGCTTGTCTGGGTCGAGTTTTTAGGTCAGAAATGCTGTTTCTGGATGACATCTTTAGACACACTCCTCAGGATGGATCCCATGTTCCAAAGGATGAATTTGAAGCCATTGTTCGTTATTGTGCTGTGTGGATAAACTCTGGGTCATCTAGGGACGGCAGGAGATGCTGGCTTCTTCTTTGGCATAAGTTCCCATCAGTTCCTGGAGGACATGTAAATATGCCCCTCATCCGTTATCCCCAGGCCCTTTTTACTTTTTTGAAACAAGTTCTCACTAAGTTGCTGAGGCCGACATCAAGCCAGCCATCCTCCCGTCTCAGCCTCCAAGTGCTGAGTTATAGATGTGCACCACCACATTGTCTCTGCATCCTTCCTTAATGCCCTTCACATTCTGTTTCTTTCCTCTCTCTTCTTTGGATTTCCCATCCTTCCTCACTGATGGTAAGTTGTGAGCTCTTGAGGATGCCAAGTCAGGTCCAACAGCCTTCCGATTTTCCGTGGTCCTCCATACCTAGAAGGACAACACTCTTTTTCTAAGCTGAGAACAATTCTTCATGTTCTATTTTGTGCTTTCAAAGATGTCTCATATCGTGTTTTTCCTTCATCTTCCTTTTTGAAAAAAAGAGAAAGAAACAAAGACAGAACTCGGCAGCCTCAATGTTTTAGCCAACCTGACTAGCAGAGACAGGAGGAGGGAGGGTGGCCGCACCCAGGCCAGCTCGGTCCTTAGCTCCTGGTGGGCAGCAGCATCGTAGCTTCTGTCTGCTACAGTCATGCCATCTGACATGGACTGCGAGGTGAGCGAGGGGCTCAGCAAAGCCTGCTCCCAGACCGTGCTTGCCCGGCCTTTGTTCTGTGCCCTGGGTTTACCATGCCCGGGTTCCGCGCTCTCTGTGGGCTCCACACGGTCCTGCCATCCTCTGGAATGCCTGTCTTACACTGAGTAAGGAGAGTTGTTTGGCATGTACTGCATGGGGGGTAAAAGACGACTCCTCCTCTAGTGCTCCCATGTTTGTGCAGCGGGTCTGTTTCTCAGGAGCTGGCCCAGGTCTGTCAGGAGCCTGGATGAAGGGTATTGGTTGCTGGCTTACCATTTAAATCCAGTGCCTCATATTTTCCTTCAGTTTTTGTTGAGACTTTGCCATTAAACTCTTAATTTTCAGTAGTAGTGTTGTGATTTTAATATTTCTAAAATCACTTTGTAATTATGTTCAGGGGCATAAATAAAAAGTACTTTTTGAGAACTCCGCCTATGCTAGTTTATGGGACTATAATCACTTCAAGACAGGGTTAAAATGAAGTCAGGCTGCACTGGGGCTCCGAGTGAGATGCCATTTTAAACCAGAAAAATAAAACAGTGACATACTGAAAACCTTTAGGATATTACCGAGATATAGCAGGTGCAAGACAGCTCCTTCCTGTTCTCTTCTACCATATCCCTTTTGTCCGAACGTGAAGGAGGTGGGCACTGCAGTCCTCTTCCTAGTTCATAACTAGAGAGGCGGAGAAAACCAGAAGCCCATCGGATGGCCACTCCAGTGCTGGAGAAGCTGCAGGTGTCCAACGCTCAAAGTCTGATTCCGATAACTGACCATTCCATTGACAATAAAAACCCTGGGTGTCACCACGCTAAATGGATCAATACCTATGAAATCTTCATGACAAATAACAACACTCTTATGAATTTTTTAGGAGTCAAAAGGGGGGAGAATAAATCAAATGATCGGAGCCTTAACGTCAAAAAGTTTCAAGTCAACAAATCGAGAGTTAGTTTTGTCTAAATAACGAATGAGTGCTCGGACCGAGTGGGCGAGGGAGGGCCGGGCACAGACAGATAGGCACGCGATCCTCAGCCGCAGCGCGATAAGAGGACCCATGTTTTCAAAGATACGGCGCTGTAGTTCTTACAGGCAGCAGTTAGATAAAGAAGAGGATGTTAGCAAGACCAGTTCCCCGTGGGACTCCCGATGACAGTGTAACAGATGACTCCCGATGACAACGTAAGAGGGGGAATGGAAAGAAATTATATTAACAAACTGCTGTTGATGATTATAATACGATTTAAGCAACCAAATAACCGAACCTGAAAGACCCACATATTTTTCAAGATGATGTAGAAGGATCCTAACACTGAGGATGTCAAAGGCTGCAATTACGTCCGCGCCGGCTGCAGCAGCAGCTCGCTGGCCTCAGCTGCGCCGGGGTCTTATCACACGTCCTTCTGAGGGCATGTTAGTGTGCCACCAAAATTGGACCAAACTCCTCAAAACAAATTATTGTCATTTAGATACATTTCCTCCATATCACAATTGCCAATTTGAATTGGATTTGTGACTTACCAAGAAAAAAATACTAACAATTGGGATGACCGGTTTAAGAAAATCCAATATGCTTAAGAGAAACTGTTTTTAGAGAGCTTGTCACTGTCCACAGCATGGATATATTTCTGTCCCTTTAAATGACAATATAGAATAAAGAAGAATATTTAGAAAACCTCAACAGGGCAAGCTTTGATTTTAAGATTGAAAGATTTTGGAAAACCAAAACATAGAGTGATACTTTCTGGCCATTATTTTTCCTTTTCAAAAGGGCTCTAGGTATCAAATCCATAATGTAGGACAGGCTCTTATACTCTGTATGTGCCCTCAAGGATCGCTGACAAATTCTCTTGTCCTTCCATTAGAAGTCCTATCTTGCTCTTTGATCGCTGTGTGTCATCCGCTGCTTTGGAAATGATGGAACTGGGGATTCTTCACATAGATCTGAGGCTGTATTAAGCTGTTCTAATTTATGAAATTCCATCTCTGGGAGGCAATCTTCCCACCATCTGACTGAGGGTCCTTGGCCTGATGGGTGGTTTGGACTGGGCAGGTCTTTGCTATGGGTTTGTCCCGTGTAATCAGCATCCTGGAGCCCAGTGTGGCAGCACACGCTTGTAATCCCGGCATTTGGGAGGGTGAGACAGGAGGATTGCGGTTCGCGGGCAGCCTCAGCTACTACTTAGTGAGGCCCTCTGCAACTCAGTGAGACCCTATTAAAAAAAAAAAATGGCACCCTGACCTCTACCCACTAGACACCAGGAGCCTCACTCCTCTCCCAGCTGTAACAACAAAAATGTCAGACATTGCCAAAGGTACCCTGAGAGGGCGGTTGCCCCTGCTCGAGAACCACTGCGGGGACTCTTGGAGGCTCTGGGTGGGGTTTACCACATACTGCACAGGTGCCCATGCCCCCTCCTCTGTGCATGCGTGGACTCAGTGTCCCAAGGTTAGCAGTCCTTTTCTGACATTCTTGGCTGGACTAAATGCTTAACTGCACAGTTAACATCTGCTTAGTTTAAGCAATAACTTTTTAAACTTTGACTTGACATAATTTCCAACTTAGAGAAAAGTTACAAAAATACTACAAAGAACTCCCGCACACCATTTCTCCGGTATTACTGATTGCTGACATTTTGCCCTTTGACCTTTTCTTCTTGTCATGTACCCATGTCCAGACACATACATATACCCAGACACACATGTGTACACACAAACAAACACACATGATGACTTTTCCTGAGTAAATTAAGAGTGACCGGGTAGCATCACACATTTGCTTCAAAACACTTCAGGGTATATTTCCTAAAATACAAATATCGCGCTACACAATCACAGCACAATAACTAAGACAAGCGATGTGTCGGACACATCCTCTCTTTTCAAGTTCCATCAGTCACCACCATGTCCTTTAGATGGATGAGTATCTCTCTAGAAGTGGGTCCAGAATCTCCCCTTTGGCCTGAACAGTCTGTGATTCGTAGCTCAGCCTTTCTTTGTCCTTTTGACTTAGGGTTTTGAAGAGTACAGACCAGTTATTTTGCAGAATATCCCTTGGTTTGGGTGTATCTGATATTTTCTGCATGATTCGGGCCTCTGTGTCTTTGCGGGGATGCTGCAGAAGGGATACGGTGTTCTTCTCAGAGCATCCCCAAAGCAGACACACGAGGTCACTTTGTCCCAATACCGACAGCGCTGACTGACTATTTGGTTGCAGTGGTATCGGCTAGGTCTCTCCATTGTGAGATGACTGTTTTTTTGATGATGATATATGCAATTTGTGGGAAGACACTTGGAGATGATGCCAGTCCTCTGCTCCTGCTCAAAACTTCATCTGTGAGTTTGAGAGTCCATTAGAGGGCCAAGGAGACCCCAAGTGTCCATGGCTGTGCAGTTACCTGCATTTCTTGTGCTTGGCAGCCCACTGTGAGGGAAAGCTGTCCTTTCCCTCTGTTACTTATTCATGCATTTCTGTAAGCACAGATGTACGGACTCTTATTCTATCAATGCGTTGTAATCCGTCACCGTCACCACTATTCTGGGTCTCCACTTGCGCTAGATCTGGCCAGTGGGATTCCCTCCAAACTTGCTCTGGGTTGTTGGCACTTCTCCGTTATTTTCTGATCACTTCCTGTCTTTCTGGGCATCCTTCCTGTCTTTCCAGGACGTCCTTCCCTACCCCAGCCCTGAAATCAGCCTTTAGTCTAACGAGTCCTGGTTCCATATTGGAAAACTCCAGCCCGGGTGCTGCTTTTGTTAAGTGTTAATTTTAAATGTTGCCGACCAAGAGGCCAGGAATATCTACAATATAAGCCATCAGAAAATAAGTATGGGTTTCAATGAACGAGCGATGACAGTGTCTGGGAAACTGGTTACCCTGGAATCTGCTTGAGGAATAATGGCTTGATACGAATCCATTCACCTTCAGAGCATCCTTTGCTCCCAGTCTGGAGAAGCTGGTGCACTCCCCTCCTCACAAGAAAAGACTTGGGAACTCCCCTCCCCAGGAGCTGTGCCTCCCCGGTGTTTGGAAAGTCATCACACTAGAGCCACCTTCTGTAGTGCTGAAAGGAGGAGCCGGTGGGGGCAGACGTGATAAAGTGCGGGGCGGCTTGAGCCTCCCCAGCCCGGCTCGGAGCCTCTGAACTTGGTGCGGTGATTGACTTCTTTGGGGGCTCAGAGCGTGGAAGGAGAGGCCCAGCAGGAACACGCGCCTGCTAATTGCATTAAGATTGCATGAGATATTGCAAGGTTTACTATGAACTCTTGGCTCCAGAACACAGGCTGGTGAGCTCCGGGAGCAGTTGGCAGCAGGAGAGGGGAAAAAGCAACGATCATTTTTAGAGTCAGAGCCGCGGTGAAGCCAGAGTGAGCGCACTTGGCCGGGCACGGCGACTTCTGGCCCTAGTGCTCGCTCAGCGGAAGAATCACACCAGCTAGAATGTTGGCAGGTTCCAGGAGGCCTCTTCTCCTCCTTTTGTCTGGTTTTGATTGCAGTGGTTTGGGGAGCTGGCAAACAGTTTGGTTTTGTTCTGAATATACTGGCCAGGAGCCTAATCCATTCCTTTCTTTTTTAGCTATTTGAACTTGGACCAATCAGCTAGTTTATCAAGACAATATATCAACCCAGAACCACAATTAAAAATATTAAGCGTGCAAAGCTGACTTTTGATCTGATTATTAGACAAATGGCTAAAGTAGCAGAAAGATGTCTCTTTTGAGAGCTACAGCTCACGGTCACCTTTTACATGACTTTCTGGGAGTTTCTAAGCCAGAAATTAACTCAAGATGTCCGGGAAGTTTTCTAATGATCCCTGAACTTTTCACTAGACTAGAACACTTTTTGGCATTCTATCTCGACATAAACATATACAGATAAACCTTTGTGTGCACGCTTGGGAGAAGAGTTCTATGTCACAGGCTTATAGCAGGGTGCTGACTCCTCATCCAGAGAAGCCCAGAACATGCTTGACCAGTGGTTTTGCTCCAAAGAAAGATCTAGAATGGCTGATCCTATTAGACCCAAATGAACACCTCATCTCCTTTGAATATTTACTTCAGACCTTGAGAAATTATGTGAATGCCAAAAAATGTGCTTAGCGACCGAGCAGCTTGACTCAAAGTTGACCTTGTATTTTAAATGTCGGTTTTGAGACCCTCAGTGCACAGCTGTAGAAGTGTGACTTTGTGACCACACTGGAAAGCTGTTAGGAGTATGTTCTCAGTCTGAATGTCTCCTGACCCAACAACTGAACTTCCAAGCCTACACCAATAGAAGTACATGCATAGACTTGGTAAAAGGCCCTTACACACCTATAATCTCATACTCGGGAGGCTGAGACAAGACAACAAGAGGATCACAGGTTCAAGGCTAGACTTGGTAACCTGATGGGACTCTGTTTCAAAGAATAAAAATTAAAAAAAAATGTTTGGGGTAAAGTTGTTGGTAGACTGCCTCTGGGTTCAGACTATAGTAATGTACATGCACACACCCACACACATGCAGTTTTCTATTAGACCACCATACTACATTTTGCTCACTCATCTTTCAGTTGGTAGACAATAAAATGCCACGAAGAGTGCTGCTCTAAGCATTCATGGACAGATTTTTGCGTGCACATGTGCTTTTCAGTGTGTGCCTAAAGTGGGATTACTCTCTTATATCTTGTGGAACCGTCCAACTGTTTTTCAAACTGTTTCATTTTACATCCCACAGTAAACTATGAAGTTTCTGACTTTTCTGTGTGCTTGCTAGCACTAGTTATGGTCTGTGTTTTATTTTTAGTCATCCCAGTGAATATAATATTGCATTATGAATTTGATTTGCATTCTCCTGAAAGCTAATAATATTAAAATATTTTAATGTGCTTGTTGGCCATTTGTAGTGCCTTTTTGGACTACTCAGATACTTTGCTCACTTTTAAAAGTGAATTTATCTCTTATTGTTGAGTTGTAAAAGTCCTTTACATATTCTAGACACAAGTCCTTAATGAGATGTATAATTTGGAGATGTTTTCCCATTCTTTAGGTTGTCTTTTCACTTTCTTAATGATGCTTGTGATTTTAGGGTCATATCTAAAAAAAGCATTATCTAGTTCAAGATCATGAAGGCTTCATCATTTTAAAGAATTTAGTCATTTTAACTCATGCAGCTGTGTCTGTGGTTCATTTGGGGTTGGTTTTTGTGTACGGTGTGAGGTAGGGCATCTAATTGATTCCCTTGCATGCGAATATATAGTTTCCCCAAGACCACTCATTAAAGTGAATATCCTTTCTCCAGTGTATGTTCTTTGCATAATGTAGGGTTTATTTTGGACCCTCTATCTTATCCCACTCTTTTCTCTGTTTATCCTTTTGCCAGAACCACATTGTCTTGATTATTGTAATTTTGGTGGTTTTTAAAAAAGGGAGCATGAATCCTCCAACTTCATTATTCCTTCCTGAGATTTTTTTGTCTATTTTGTATCCCTGGCATTCTCATATAAATTTTAGGATCAGGTCATCAAATTTTTTTCCAAAAAAAATGTTCAGCGGGAATTTTGATAGCTATTGAGGTGAATCTTTGGGGTAGTATAGCCAGCTTGGTAATACTGTTTTCCAATCTATGAATGTGGGTCTCTTTCCATTTCTTGAGGATTAAAAAAATTCAGGGTTAGCTTGGCATGGTGGCACATACTTAGAGTCGCAGTACTTGAGAAGCTGAGACAGGAGGATCACAGGTTTGTGGCCAGCCTGAGCTACTTGGTGAGGCACTCCACAACTTAATGAGGCCCTATTTTAAAAACAAAATAATAAAAAAATAGGGCTGGGGGTATAGTTGGAATGCCCCTGGGTTCAATCCTCAGTCCCCCCCCCAAAAAAATCAGCCTTGTCAGTGCATAAATATTATGTTTCTTTTAAACACCTATCTTCAAGTTTTTCATTCTTTTTGATGCTATTATAAATTGAATTGCTTTAATTTCATTTGGGATTATCCAATAATAAAAAATATATAAATTTTTATTGTTGTTTTCAATATCCCTCTTATTATCTGGAGGCTTTTGCATGCTGGTCCAGTTCTGAGTGGATGGTGGAATGGATTCATCCAGTGGGTGAACCCAGAGTGTGTCACTTTAAGGACACCTCATGCTTAGTACCCTGCAAGACTGCAGCTTTGGTACACAGACAGGGCGGGGGCATCTGCTATCTCTAGACAACCTTAAATGGTCACTTGAAGTCAGACCCCTCCATACCAAAAAGAAACACACACACACACACACACACACACACACACACACACACACGCACACCTGGAAGGGGAAGACATGTAATTCTACATCCTAAGGGATAAACTCTAAAGCCCAGTCACGCCTGCATTTGGCAACAGAGGTGAGAGCAATGATTCTGTCAATTCCTTGTCAATTTCATGACTCTTAGCCCTTTGACAAAGCCCACAGTAGAAGGAACGACTACCCTATGCTGTGTTCAGAGTCTACGGACGTTGCACAGATATCTTAGGTGCCACTGAATTATCTGGAGTTATTTTAGAACACCATTCTCTTTTCTTCTCTTTACATTATCTTTTAAAAGTAGCTGTTTGATACATGCAAAAGACTACGTATCATATATACTGCTGGAGCACTAAGTCAGATTGTAATCCCAACTCCTAAAGTAAGAAAATGGCATTATACAAACGTACCTTTCTCTCCACGCTCTCCCCAACCAGAAGATCCACTCTGTAAATGAAAGGGAAATGGAATTTTAAAGTATGGTTTCATTAGCAACGTCTGCATGTTTGGCAGTGTGTTATTTAGTTTTGTTTATTCTCAGGTCTGTAAAAATGGCATCATTCCACCTACAGCCTTCTGGGACCCTCCCAATTCCATTTCACGATTCATCTGTGCTCTTGAAAGTAGCAGCAGTCCAGTCATTTAATTTCTGTGTAATACTCCATGTGTGAATATGCATCCATTTCTATACCCCTTTCCTGGCTGTGGGTGTCTGAGAGGCTATTTCTAGCCTTTCTATTATGAGCAAGGTGGCCATGGACATTTGTTCACGGGTCTCCGGGCACAGATTCCGAGTTTTCTTGGCCTCTGTGCAGGGGTGTGATTGCTGGGCTGTGGGGCTCTCCATCCTCCGTGTTCCCAGTTCTCTGACCTTCCTTTTCACCCGGTGTCTTCTCTCGTCTCCTGCCTTGGGATCGTCTGCTCACAGAGGCCCCTCTGAAGGCTCCATCTCTCCTCCTTAGCTGGATGAGGCTCCTCCTCACTGCGGTACTGGTCAGGGTCCCACCCTTTGTGATCTCTCTAGCAGACGTGCTTGTGTCTTTCGGCCTTCTAGGCTTGCTGCAGACCCTCCACGGCTTCCAGTCGGGCGACGGGGACAGAAGAGCCCTCTGCCTTCTGCTTTGCTTTTACTTTTATAAGTGATACTTTCAAGGCAGGAAAGTAGCTGGACAGCTCAAGTGGCAGACAGAGAGTGCAGATGAGTCACCCTGGGCGTTGGTGGGACACCTGGAAGGATGCTGATGGCCGCAGGCTTCCCGTGTTCTGGTTGCTGCACAGACACCACGGACTGCTTGTCTTGTACAGATGAGAGAACTGTTGGTTCTGGAGGTGACATGGATGTGGTCATAGTAATCATAATAACCACAGAAGCAAGCTAGGATGCAGTCTTTGCTGCTGCCCTTACTCTTCTGTGTGCTTTTAGCATAGCGGTTCTCTGACCCCATCACAGCAGCCCTGGGAGGCAGGCACGTCCCAAGACCTTGGGCTATTGAGTGGTTAGCCAACTGCTCAGAGTTGGTGTATTGGTGAGCTCTTTGCCACCATGACAAAATGCCCAAGAAAATCCATTCAGGAGAGGGAAGATTCCTTTAGGCTCACAATTTCAGGCTTCAGTCCCTAGTCACTTGGCTCCATTGTTTTGGGCCTGAGGTGAGGCAGAACATCATGGCAGAAGGATGTGGAGATATGCTTCAGGGTGCCCGGGAGGAGAGACAAAGGAAATACCCTCGCAGGGCATGCACCTCGTGACCTACCTCCTCCAACTAGGACCAAGGCCTACAGTTCTCCACCATCGCCCAATAGCACCATCAGCTGTGAAACCATCACCGGATCAATCTGCCGATGGTAATGGAGCCCTCGTGATCTGCTCATCTGCCAACAGTCTCCTCACCTCCACACACTGCTGTGCTACTAGCTGGGCATGGTGACGCACACCTGTAAACCTGGTACTTAAGAGGCTGAGACAGGAGGATCTCAGGTTCAAGACCAGCCTCAGCAACTTATGAGACTCTGTTTCAAAATAAAAAATATTAAAATAAAAAGGGCTACACACTGGGTGTGTGTGGTACTGGGGATCGAATCTAGGCCTGTCCTGCACATGAGCTATAGTCCCATATATTATTATTATTATTATTGTTATTATCATCATTTTAGTTTATTTTTATATTTTTTGCAGTATTGGGCATGGATCCCAAGGACATTCTACCTCTGAGCTAAACCCCATTCCTGATTTTTATTCTTTATTTTGAAACAGGGTCTCACTGAGTTGCAAAGGGCCCCACTAAATAGATGAGGCTGTCCGCGAACTGTGATCCTTTAGTCTCAGCTTCCCAAATGCTGGGATTACCAGTATGTGTCACCATGCCCAGCTATCATAATTTTATTTTGAAATAGGGTCTTGCTAAGTTACTCTGATCTGTTGCCCTTTAACCTGTGACCCTCCTGTCTCAGCCTCCTCAGTACTGGGATTACAGGTGTGCACCATCACACTGGCGTGGGTATTGTTGCATTGGGGACCCAGGTTTCAGCACCTGAACCTTTGGGGACATTACAGGTCTAAACCATGACAGTCACACAGCCTTCCCCTGTGAGCTGTGTCCCCCCCATGGTTCCACACTGGCCCTTGCGCATTGCACACCACCCATATGTGAGGATTAATGCTCCCAGGTCCTGTAGGGGTTCAAGGGATGTTGGACCCTGACCAGTACCACATGCAAGGAGGCTGAGACACTGTCCCTGCTTATGAGGAACCTGGAGTTTGTCAGCGGGAATTTTAACTACAGGCCCCACAACCCTGCCATCTGGCGTCAGAGGAGATCTGTCTTTGCTTACCCACTGGCCTCGAGGAGTGGGTGGGCCCTTGCTGTCTTCTCTCAGCCTCCCTTGGTTCTCATGGGCAGGTGGTCTCATCTTCTCCAGGACTCCTTTCTGGCTGTGTTTGGGGGCCTCTGAGGACTTGAGCTGTTCTTTCTTTGACTCTGGTCCAGCTCATGGGTCCCAAGTGTGTTTTAAGATTCAGAGCACCATGGGATTGGGGCCCTTGGAAGTTTCCTCGGTGACGTAACTTATTCTCCATCCCATATTAGGAAGGAGATGCAAAGTGGCTAGGTGCCTTCTTTGCCTGGGATATTTTTCCAGAATGTTTTTACTCAAAGAGAGTGGAATAAAAGATGAAGAATGTATGTGAAGAAAGGGAAAAAAACTTGGGTGGGGAGAAGAAAACCAAAACAAATGGTGGGTGAAAGGCTTTCAGAGCTCCTCGGGGACATGGCCACTTTTTCATAGCTTCCCCAGGGCACCATGAATGGAACCTCCGCGCAGAGGAACTTTCAAGAAGTTTCGCCCAGGTCCAAGCACTTTGCAGCCTACATGCACCCAGAGCTATTCCCTGGTACTCTTACCGCTCTGCAGTGCCTCTTCCATAGACGTTACTGCACAATTTTGAATAAAAGAAAGAATAAATAAATAAATTAATTTTAAAGAAAGCTAACACTTCCATGTTGCTGATTGACTGCATGGCAAGCAATGGTTTCTTCAAAAGGTGTCCTTGATAGCAATTTCTAGCGTGGTTCCAGAAGATTCTCTTTTTATTTTATTTTATTTTTATTTTTATTTTTTGTAGCACTGGGGATTGAACCCAGGGGCATTCTATCTCTGAGCTACACCTACAGCCCTATTTCATTTTTATTTTAAACAGGAGCTTGCTAGGTTGATGAAAATCTTACTACTTGCTGAGGCTGTTCTTGAACCTATGATCCTCCTGCCTCAAGCTCCCAAGTACCTGGCTTACAGATGCATACCGCCACGTCCGGGTAAGGAAATTGGTTTTTGTTGTTGTTGTTGTTCCTGGTACACTGGGTTCCACAGCACAAACAAAACAGAATTCCTTCCGTGACAGTTTCTTACCGAGGTATCACGTGGAAATTGTTCTTGTGGTGAGCCCACTCCAGCAGGAATCTGGTACCCTTAGATATGTATGTCAGAGCTGGTGTCATTATTACTGCACCTCAACGACCCCCTGGCATCTCCTGAGTCTAGAATAGCGAGTCCTGCTCTCATTTCCAGCGTGTTCAGCTGGAGACATTTAATTTTAATTTTTTCAGTGTCCTGAACTTCCAATTGTTTGACTCTCCACTTAAAAGGACCCATTAGCACAGCAGAGGGGACACTGTTTTATTAATGGCAGGCCAGAGCTGAGATTGGGCCAGGGCTGCCTGTCCAGGCCACGTCCAAATGATTATGCTGTGCCATCTCCCTGTGAGTTCACACCAAATTATGTTTCTCTGCCCACTAAGCTTTTAGCAACTGGATGTCTATGGCCTCCTGATTTTCAATGCAGCTCAAACCGTCATAACCTCTGCAAGTCATTTGTAATATATTTATAGGAAACCATCACTCCATAGCACTCAGAATTTCCTGCTTAGGATGCAATGGCAAAAGTCATTAAACATTAGCAGTAATAGTATTTTCACTGTAATAAAGTGTTAATTACTTCCACATGTTAATAGAGTTGGGGGAGGGAGTTTTTGCTATTGTTACCCTGCCTAAAATAATTTCCATGTGATAATTTTCCAGGATATCAAAAACTGAATAATTATGCACTAATTAAGAAAGTAGGGCCTGCTCTAGGAGTTAAGACTGCATTAATTTTAATGTTTTTACGGTCCTTTAATTGGGGAAAGGGCTGTAAATTGGGAGCCGATGTTCGGTTCCTCCTTAAGTAGGCCTGCCTTTGCAATCCGCCTCCTATATACGGCAACCCAAGGTCAACACAAGTTTGCAAAATCCCTCTGCTCTTCATAGGGAATGTATTGGTGGTGAAGCGTACATCGATCACTCTGACAAGCATTTAACTCTCCCAGAGCACATGCGCTCACTTCTTAAATTATTAATTGCATTAAATACATTTTCATATTGTGGACGGTTTGCTACAAACTGTTTCCTGGTGGGGAGGTGCTGTCCCCCCGCAGTAGGGCCGCCTCACCTTCTGTTGCTACAGAGGCCTCGGTGGTAGGTTGGTGAAGCTGGCGGAGGAGGATGTCTGTCAACGGGGTCAGCGGCTGGAAGCCTGTGCAGAGGGAGTGGTGTTCTGCCCTCTCTTCTGTTGCCCCGTCCTTGTCTGGGCCGCGGTCGAGGCCAGTGCTCTGATGTGTCCCTGGAGACACACCTGGGGGGCCGTCCCTGGAAGTTGCAGCCGTGTTTCCATTGTGTGTGGACGGTGGTTCAGAGGACTGAGCATCCCGAAGCAGACCTGTAGTGACTCTAAGCAGGATCCAGGGCATCTACTGGCTCTTTCAGAAGGTCTATTTTTTGAGTTTGTAACATTGTGCTAGACAATGCACCAAGGAAAGAAAGATACATCAGCAGTTGGGTGGATGGAGTCCACAAATCAGCCGTGGAGGCCATGGCCAGCTGTCCAGGGCACACACAGCCTGGACCGGGGAAGCCTGCAGGACCCGCCATGTTGGAGCCAGAGTTGGGCTGGTGTGGGGAACACAGAAGGCGGGAACAGCGGGAGCTCTGGGTGGAGGGTGAGCAGGAAGAAGCAGGCTGGAGGAGGACCAGGATCCCCAGAGGAGCCCAGGACGCAGCAGGTGTGGTCAGCTCCTCAAGGCCTGGGCCTCTTCCTTCCTGTTCTGTGCTTGGCCAACCTGAAGCCATCTTTGTTTTCAGGCTCCGATTTGACTGATAAAGTCGGAGGGGGCAACTGTTATGCAGCTGGGTTTGTGCTTCTCAAAGTGAGCGCACTGGAATGCTGTGTCTGAGGCTCCTCTGTGGGCCGCATGTGAGGGGCTTCATGGGGATTCTAGAGGGCAGAGTCTCCACAAAGGCCTGGAGGGCTTCAGGCCTAGAGGAGGCCTCCTGGGCCTGGGGTTGGTGGAGTTTGCCATGGTACCATGGCAAGCTGGGGGCCAGGGAGTCCTTCCCCTGGAGATGGACCCAGCACTTCCCGAGGGCCGGGCATCACCGATCAAGGGCCAGCATCACTGATGTTCTTACTACATATTCTTTCAACTGTGCGACATTTGGTCCATCTTGGTCCTAGCATCAGATGATCCACCCAATGGAGACTTTCTTCCTTCTCTTACCAGAATACATGCTTCTCATTTGGAGTGAGTTTGATTTTTGATTTTTGATTGTTTTTTTTTTTT
Source organism: Muscardinus avellanarius (assembly GCF_963383645.1). Lineage (NCBI taxonomy): Eukaryota > Metazoa > Chordata > Mammalia > Rodentia > Gliridae > Muscardinus > Muscardinus avellanarius. Next base: position 159,271,756 of record NC_137789.1, on the reverse strand, counting down.
TTTTTGGTGGTACTGGGGATGGAACCCAGGGGCCTTCTACCTCCGGGCTACACTCCCAGACCCATTTTTTAATATTTTTTATTTGGAAACAGGGTCTCTTAAGCCAGTGGAGGCTGGTTTCGAACCTGCACAATCCTCCTTTCTCAGCCTCCTAAGTGCAGGGATTACAAGCATGAGCCAGAAATTTTTTTTTAATGGTGTAGGGGATGTAACCCATGGCTCTGACAGGCCAGGGGAATGCTCTGCCCCTGAGCCACATCCCCAGCTCCACATTTAAAGTGACCGTGAAGAGAGGCAGGGCGATGCTGGGTGGGGACCGGCCAGTGCTGGGTCTTTCAGGGAAGACCCAGACTCTCTCTTCCTTGTGCTCACGCCTTACCTTTCTTCTCCCCCAGAGTCTTTTCTTTTCTCTTGCCTGGGGCCTCTAGCAGAAGCCTACCTGTGCTGCGGATAACCTTCTGTGGTCCAGTGTTCTAATGGAAACGTTGTGTCATGCCTTAATCCATGGGGCGGGGATCTGTTTCCTGAGTGTGATGACATATGGGCTCTTTGGCTCCAGCAATCTCCACCAGTATCGGCTGGGTCTTCCTACACGTGGATTCAGCAACTCTGACACTGGGCCTGGGAACTATTCCAGAGAATGAACATTCATTCATTTTCATTCAACAAGTAGATGCAAACTGCTTGCTATATACCAGGAGCCGGCCTTGTTACTGGGGACTGGGGACAGAGGTAAACATCGTAGGGGATTCATGGGAGGGAAGCCAGGCAGACAGGCAGATGTCTAGTGTCATAGTAGCAAACCGCGGATCCTAGGCGGGATACACTGGGACGGGCACGCAATGGTAGCAGAAAACGAGGTTGGGAGAAAAAGGGAAGCCTTGTCCAGGGCCTCACCAGTGATGGCGAGGACCGTGACCTCACCCAGGGACGGAGCAACTGGGGTTTGTAGCTGAGCAGAGGTAGGATCGTGTTGAGACCAGTGGGGACAAAGTGGTTTGCGCTGAGGTGTCGGGGCAGAGGTGTGCAGGGCTCAGATTGTCGGTGCCTTTTGGAGAAGAGGCCAGTGGAGGTTTTGATGGACTGCGCAGGAGGGGAGGGAGGAGTAATGGTGTCGGGGTGATGGCCAGAATGAAGGATGAAGAATGCTGGAGGCGTTGGCTAGGGGGCTGAGGGGACCGGGCTCAGGAGCTTAGCTCTGGATGTGCTAAGTTGGAAATGTTTATGAGACAGTGAGTAGAGATGCCTGCTAAGTGGTTGGCTTTGAAGCCTGGAGCTCAAACGCGAAGGTGGAAGTCAGGTCGGCTTCTGTCTGACTGACACCGAGGCGTCTTTGAAGACCTTCTGTGGCCGTCTGAGCATCTCCCTGGAGCATCTCCTGGTGGAAAATGAGCATCTACATGGGACATACAGCAGTTCCTTTACAGTGTGTCATTTAGGGCCACATCAAGGGGATAGAAGAGAGAGTTTGATAAGCGCATAGACTATGCTTATCTGCTGAGTGGACCCCAGGGCTCCTCCTTTCATTTACGGGCAGTAGCACACGCTGAGCGTCTTGTGATGAGAGCCTTTCCTGCTCGTGAGCGCCTACCTCACCGACTGTCCACGACGCTCCTTATCTGGATGTTCATTTCAGGGCGTATAAAGCACCTTCTAAATAACGCGTTCTTGGAAGGCAGTCACGTGACAGGAGCTACCATTGGATTACTGCCAGCGTCTGGCACAGGTCCCAGTGAAGAGTGTGTGATAAATGGTTGGGTGGGTGGGTGGCTGAATGAATAAATGGAATATAGTCATAAAAATATAGATGAAGACTCTGTCCTCATAGAAGAAAAAGGAAGACAGGTGTGCATCTTTTATGATGCAAAGTACAGAAACCCACTCGTAACCCAGAGCTTTTTTGGTTTTAGGGTCAATGGAAAGAAAATTGAAAGTAAATGTATTAAAAAGAAGATGTGGCTTGAGGCTTGACAGCCTGGGCTCTGATTTGACAGTTGACTTGAAATATCTATTATTGCTTTAAATGCTTACATTTAGAAGACGAGAGAGAGGAAGAGAGAGCAGGATGGGGTGGGATGAGCGTCGCAAAGAAGATAATAAAGCGCAGAGGGATGGCCAAGACGTACTGGGATACACCGCCTCATCTCCAGCTGGGCTCACTCATGAGATTGTTAATTTTCTCCAGATTCTTCTCTGCGGCACAAAATTGGTTTAGTATTGCTCTTTGGTTTATGATACTGGTCATTTTTTCCATGCATAGCTTTATTTCATGTCTGTATGTGTTAACAATACAATGAACATTCACAAACCCGCCACTCTCCGGAGACCTGGACTCTAGACAAAGTGCAGGTGACAGGTTCAGTGTCCTGCTCTGGTGTGGCCGCCTGGCTCATGCCGTTGTCCCGGGGTATTTACTGGGAGTGCTGTTATGAGTCCAAGACGGGCCCCAGGGCGGCCGGTACATCTTTCGGTCATCCATGTGACCCTCCACTTGTCTTAAGGCACAATTAGCTGGAAATGTATATTTATTCTTACTTTGCTTTTTCAATAACAACTTTTTAAAAGAATGAGTTTATTTTCTACTATATCCTGGCTTATTAAGAATTTTCCAGAACAGTAAAAAAAAAGAAATTCAAGGTAGATGAAGTGTTAAAAAAAAAAAGGTTCCTGCTTTCAACACAAGTGGGTGTGTGGCTGGAGGTGAAAATTTGCAGGTCCACTGCATGAGCTATTGTGTAGGATGCTTTTGTACCTGGCAGTGGAGGGCTGGCTGGTCGCAGCTCCAGAAGAGCCATTATAGAGGGTCCGGGATGGATGGCGTGTGACGATACCCATTCTGGGAACTGTGCACTCTCCTCCTTGTGTCTCCCCTTGGACAGAGACTCATCCCTGAGTCAGTGTCTCTTTAAAGAGAGGCGAGTCAGCCACAGGCATGGATGTGGGTGGCAGGGTGGAGGAAGCACAGCAGTGCATCCTAACGCCCAAGCCAGGGGACAGCAGTGAGAAGCAGGCTCTGCGGATACGGATGCATCCTCCTCAAGTCAGGAGTAAGGAGGTGCAAATCCAGAGCTCCATCAGATGCAGGCCACATTCTCATTTTGGAAGCCCACTGGTTATGTTGGTTCTTAAGGATATCCCAAAAGAGAAAGTGGGCTTAGAGTAGTTTCCCAGTGGGTAGACATACCCTTGACCTTGGCAAAACAGAGAAGCTTGGGCTGCATCGGTGCCACCCAGGCTCATCTAGGCTACATCAGGTGCTTCCCTGTTGCCATCGAGGGCAGGGCAGCTGCAGGGGGCGCGCTCTCTCTCCTACTCAAACTCTTGCTTGGCCTCTGAGCATCTGCATTCTGTCCACGTGGAGTCACTACTTTAGCAAGAAGAGTGCTTGATTTCAGCAGGAGCAGGGAGAGGCAGTCTCCCTGAAATTTGCAAGGAAGAGCAAAGGTTTTAAGGCCAGAATTTTCTGGAATTCTCCCTTGTCCTTGGTAAGCAGATTGTCCTTTGCTGCCTAACGTGCCAGTACTGAGAAAAATGTTGGTGCCAAGCCTTTATTGCAATGGCCTAGCATGCTGTTAGCCAAGGCTACTCAAGGCTCTTGAAATACAACAGCTGATACAGCCCCAGGATGCTCCCAGGATGGAGGTGGAGACAGACAACAAGAAGACATGTATATGTGTGTCAGGGCTGCGGTGTCTCCAGGGTCCATGGGCACACTGGTTCTGTCTGAGACGGAAGCTAAAAGGAGTCCCAAGAGCTGGGATTCCTGGCCCCTCGAGGCTCAGGACTGCCCCTCGCCCCATGCTGAGAAGTGAAGGGCTCAGTTTCTTCTTTCTTTAAACAAGATTGGGTGCTACCCAATCTCAAGTTTGTTTTCATTCTGGCATTCTGTGCATCTTTGAAGTCAAAGCTCACCGCCTGCCTCCCAGACTCATGACCTCCAAATCTTCTAAACAATCACAGGAGTAGATCTGTGCAGAGACGTTTGAGGGGCATGCACACTTGCTTTTGCTAGAAAACAGATGGGATAATGGGATCACTGGAAAATAAGGGCTGTGCCTCCTTGGGAGAAAGTGGCAGCCTGCTGCGGATCTGGGGAAGGTTGTACTCACCATCTCTGGTCCAGAAATGGTCAGTGACTTTGATTCACTGCACAAATGAGTCACCCTGGCTGAGAGCCAGCCCAGGTCCTCAGGCTGCTGCACTTGAAGATGCCAGCGGGGCACCCAGGATGCCTTGGAAGTCTGCCCACCCTGGTTAGTGAGAGCCAGCCCGGAGCACCTGAGCCCCCCCTTGGCAGGGCTCACGAATGCCTTTTTAAGAAAAGGCAAACTGCCAACCACAATGAAATATGCAATTGTCCATCTGTTGCTCAAATTAAAAAAAAATTTTCCCCTTTCATTGCCAAGAATTTCTCTAACTACTGTCCAGTGGTCTAACCTCACAATTGGGGGGTGGGGAGCAGAAGATTAAATAGGTTATTATCATTTGGGGGGAGCGGTTGGACTGGGGGGCAAGGACTTTCACTGGCACAAAGGAGATAGAGGTAGAATTCTAGAGAGTGCCAAGAAAAATATCATCATCTTTGAAAGACAATTTAAGAACTTAAAAATCACCAACTGTTTCTTGTCCAAAACAGACCAGAGTCCTAAGAAGGTCAGTTTCCTCCCTCACTCCAGGTAAGTCCTTCCTGCCTCTCAGGGATGGCATTGAGATTGGTCTCTGCAATTCCCTTTTATTAATAAGAGAGTGTGTGTAAAACATACTATCAATCTAAGAATTTCCTCTCTCCCCACACCTAAGACAAGATTTACACATCACACTCTTCAAACTTCAAGAGACGCAAATCATACTTGTCTCCTTTCTACCCTCCTTCCTTTTCTTACCCTTGGGGTCAATGATTTTCCTTCTTTTTTTCCTAAAGGTGTGAAAGGAAGTCAGATGTGCCAGGCAGAAGGTAAAACCCTGGTAATGAATGATTCCCAGGAAAACACGGGTACTTTAGAACAAAGAGAGGAACCAGCTGCAGAGCAGCCACCAGCTCCTTGCTGCAGCTGCGCACAGCACCAAGGGCCTCGCAGGGAGGGTTCAGAGGAGCCCCAAGGATGGATGAACTCAACATCCAGACACGAGCACTGTGACCATGGTTCTCCCCTGCACTGGTCATCATTGTATTTGTGGCAGGTGCAAACTGGAGGAATCACTGAAAGGCTCCGCCCATGTGCCTGAAATGGGCCCCCATGGAGGGTGAAGGAAACTTGCAAAGGACACTGGGACGGTATGGGTCGTGGGGACACCGAGGGGAACCAAAGCCAAAGACTAGCACCGCAGCTCCTCATTGCATTTTCCCACCTGTTAGGGCAGTCTTACACTACAAAAGCCGATCATCATCGTCTTCTTCTTTATTATTATTATTATTATTATTATTATTATTATTATCATTATTCTCTTTTTCTCTGGGACTAGTTACAAGTTCAGATCTCTCCCACATTAAAATATTCTGCTCTTGCATGGGACTCCCGTTAGCAGGGCTTTGTCAAGTTTTCCAGCACCATTTATGAGAAAGATCATCCTCTCCAGTGCAGGTTCTCAGTACTTATTTTGAAAATCAGCTCGCCACCATGTCTATGGTTTGCTGCTAGTCTATTTTTTTCTACTGTTGTATGTGTCTCTCTTTTTTTCTTTTTGGTGGTACTGAGGATGGAACCCGGGGGCCTTCTACCTCTGGGCTACAATCCCAGACCTATTTTATATTTTATTTGGAAACAGGATCTCTTAAACCAGCTGAGGCTGGCTTCAAACCCACACAATCCTCCTGTCTCAGACTCCCGAGCGCTGGGATTACGAGCGTGCGCCACCACGCCTGGCTATATGTGTCTGTTTTTATGTCGATGCCATGTGTTCTGATTACCATAGCTTTGCAGTTTAAGTCAGGCAGTGTAACGCTTCCTACTATGTTCTTTTTGCTTATGTTTGCTTTGGCTGTTGGTTTTTGTTTTGTACATTTGTGTATCTGTGCATTTCCATACAAATTTCAGGATTTTTTTATGATTTTGTGAAGAATATTATTAGTATTTTAATAGGAATTTCATCAAATCTATTGATTTTGGGGGACAATATGGACATTTTAACAAATATTGATGCTGAAAATCAATGAACGTGTCATATGTTCACTTTTTGTGTACCGTTCGATTTCTTTCACCAGCGATTTATAGCTTTTAGCACGCGGATCTTTCACCTTGTGGTTAAATTTATTCCTAAGTATTTTACTTTTTAATAGGTATTTTCAATGAGTGTTTTCTTGATTTATATTTTAGGTAATTTTTTGACATGTAGCAATACTATGGATGTTTGTGTGTTTGTGTGTGTGTGTGTGTGTGTGTGTGTGTGTGTGTGTGTCTGTATGTGGTACTGGGGGTGGAACCCAGGGGCTTTTCTACCTCCGGGCTAGACTCCCAGACCTGTTTTATACTTTATTTGGAAACAGGGTCTCACTAGTTGCTGAGAGCCTCACTCAGTAGCTGAGGCTGGCTTCGAACCTGTGCGATCCTCCCATCTCAGCCTCCCAAGCGCGGGGATCACAAGCGTGCCCACCACGCCCGGCTTGTGTGTTGGTTTTTATCTTGCAACTCTGCTCTATCCGTTTATCAGTCCAAATGTTTTTTTGTGCAGTCTTGTGCATGCATGCGTGTGTGCGTGTGTGCATCTATATGGTCCTGTTCTTGTGACTAGAGCTCTGTAGTATAATTTAAAATCAGTTATTGTGATGCTTCTCTCATGGTTTTTATTGCTCAGAATTTCTTTGGCTATTTTGGGTCTTTTGTTCTTCCATTTGAAATTTAGAGAAAATTTTTTCTAGCTCTGTGATAAATGACACTGGTGTTTTGGTGGTGATTGCATCGAATCTGTAGGTCACTTTGGGGAGTATAGCCATTTTAACAATATGGGAGGGCTCTCCACCTCTAAGGTCCTAACTTTCTTCAGTGTTCTATAATTTTCATTGTACAGGCATTTAACGTCCTTGGTCAAATTTATTTCCTTGGTTGGATTTATTCCTAAGTATTTTTTTAAGCGATTGTGAATGGAATTGTTTCCTACGTCTTTGTTTAGTGAATCTATGGTTGGTGTATAGATGAGCCCAATAAAAAATTAGTAATTGAATTTAGTAGACACTTCTCAAAAGAAGGAATACGAATTTCCAACAAATATATGAAAAAGTGTTCAACATTGTTAGCAATCAGGGAAATGCAAACCAAAACTATTTTGAAATTCCATCTAACAGCAGTTGAAATGATAAACAGTACTATATGCTGGTGACGATGTGGGGAAATAGAAACTTTGATCCATTGTTGATGGTAGAAACTAGCACAAACCACTATGGAAATCAGTATGGAAGTTTCTCAGAAGACTAGAAATAAGACCCAGCTCTATCATCACTCACTATCTTTCCAAATGAATCAAAGTCGGATTGCTATAGCGATGCATGCGTACCCATGTTTTTAACAACACCATCTTCAATAGCCCAATTATGGGACCAACATAGGTGTCTGTCCATAGAAGGAAGAATGGACAAAGAAGATGTTATATATACACACAGTGACATTTTACTTGGTCAAAAAGAGAACAAGATTAGGTCATTTGCAGAAAAATGAATGGAAATAGACAGTATCAGGCTAAGTGAGATCGGTTAGCTTCAACAAGTCAAAGGTCCTGTGTTTCTTCTCATATGTGGGAGCCAGAGAGGAAACAGGAAGCACAAGGGACTCCAGATAAATGAAGAGAAAGGCCAGGAGAAAGTGCCGGAGCAGCACTGGGAAAGGAGGAGGCGAAGAGAAACGGAGGGTCGAGGAAGGAACAGCCCAAAGAACCCAGTGTCCATTTATAAAGGTATCACCGCAAAGCTCACTGACCCACCCGAGGGGGAGGAGAGGAGGGAGAGTAGGATGGAGAGGGAAATGCGCCAGCTCATGTGTACATGTGTGTATCACTTTAAACCTCACTATGATGTCATTACAATGAACTAATGAAAATGTCTTCAAAAACTGTCAGGATGGGATGTGTGTTCCATCATATGATCTCTCCTGGGGAATGCATCCTGGGGAACCTGCCCGCTTCTCATGAGCTGCTGAGAAGAATGTGCATTCTGTAGCTGTAGAGGAGAACGTTCTGCGGATGTCTAGGAGGTCCACTCGGTCAAAGATGCCACTGAATGCTGTTGTCCCTGCTGTCTCTCTGTCTGGGTGATCCGTCCATTGCTGAAGGTGGGGTGTTCGAGTCTCCTATTTGGAGATCATCTATTTGTACCGAGTTCTCTCTCCCTTTGGGTCTATTAATATTTGCTTTCTGTATTTTGGTGCTCTGCTATCGGTTGCATATGTATTTACAGTAGTTGTTTCTTCTTGCTGAATTGACCTCTTCAGGTAATGACCTTCTTTGTACCCTGCACTGCTTTTGATTTGAGTCTATCTGATATTAGCAAGGCCACGGCCTTCTTATGGACCCCGTATGCACGGGCCACCTTATTCTACTCCTTCATGTTCAGTCCAGTAATGGTCCAGTACATTTTATTTGTTGTACACTTGCTTTACATCTCATTGATTTCTTCCCTCGTTTTCCTTATTTTCTCTCTTCTCTTTGCTTTGGAATTAGTTAGCTGTGCTTTTTTCCTTGTAAAAAAGAATGCTTAGAGTTTAATTGTCTCCTTCCAACTTGCTTCTTTTTTTTGTGTTTGTTTGTTTATTTGTTTGTTTGTTTGTTTGTTTTTTGGTGGTACTGGGGTTCCTGGAAGCCCTTCTACCTCCGGGCTACACTCCCAGACCTATTTTTTACATTTTCATTTTGGAACCAGGGTCTCCTAAACCAGCACGCGTGGCTGGCTTCGAACCTGCGCGATCCTCCTGTCTCTGCCTCCCAAGCGCGGGGATTACAAGCGTGCACCACCACGCCCGGCGACTTGCTTCTTTTTTGACATATAAATTTAAGATGATTAATTCTTGTCTGAGCACTGCTTTAGCCACATAGCACACATTTTTTATTATCTTCACTTCAAGCTAATGTTAAATTAATAGTTATTTAGATATTTGTTTATTAGTATGTGGTTTTATTTCTTAGCAGTTAGAAACATTTTTGGCTATATTTTATTTTGATTTTGTAACTTATGTAAACTGTGGTCAGAGAACACACTGAGTAGTTTTAATCCTTTGAGATCTACTTAGATCTGCTCCATAACTTGGCAGCTGGTCTATTCTAGTAAATGCTCCATTTTCACTCTTGAAAAAAATTGTTTATTTTGACACCAGTGAGTATAAATTAGGTCAAGTTTGTTAGTCATGTTGAGCTATTTTATGTTATTACTGGATCTCAGTCATTTTATCAGTTGACAAATGAAAAGGTGTGTTAAAACTTCAGTTGTGATTATGTATTAATTTCTCCCATATTTCTGTTATTTTTCATGGATATCAAAGCTATTTTATTAGGTACCTACACGTTTATGATTGCTATTTCTTTAATGAATTGATTTTTAAGTATACTTTTATTGGTGCATTGTAATTTCCCACCATGATGAGGTTCAGAGGGATAGAAATCTCCATGCACAGAGCACTCCATGTCCCCTTTCGAGACCCGCCCTCCCTCACCTCCTCATACATATTAGTGAGAATGGTACTGCCAACTTTGTGTATGCACGTAACGCCATCTGAACGGTTTCCTTCACCTAGTCTCCTCCCTGCTCCCCATCCCTTCCCTGGTCCCCCTCCACTATCCCACTGGCATCTCTCCTTATTTATCTAAAGTTCCTTTTTGTTTTCCCCAGTTTCTCTTGAGCCTCCACACATGTGAGGGTACTTACAACTGCCACTTTCTGAGACTGGCTAATCTCACGTAGCGTAACAGTCTAGTGCTGTATCTTTTGGATACATTGACCCTTTTAAATGACAATACATTCCTCTTTATTCTTGGCAATCATTCCTGTCTTGAAATTTATTTCTTACTAGTATATACACACACCAGTTCTCTTTTGGGTAGAATTTCCTTTGGGTAGCATGGATAGTTTACCCTTTTTCTTTATGCTTTCTGTCTTCTAATGTTTAGGAAATATAGATTTCTTGAAGTACGTGGGGTGGGTTCCTTTCCTTGTCATTAGTCTGAGAGTCTTACTTTTCTGCTAACAAAAGACTTCGTCCACTCAGCATTCTGAATAGTCCCTCGTGTATTAGAGTATGAAGCCCCCGTCTTAATTTTTGCTTCTTATTTATCTTCTTACAATGTCCTTTTTTATTTGTATAATTAGGAAGAACTTTCCTACTCTAAAATATGCCTAGAGTTTCTTTGTCCAATCTCCCTTTTTGTGAAACCCTTTCTCCTTGCCATTCTAAGTACCCGGGCCTCTGAATGTACTATGTACTTTGAAAACACCTTCCCCAAATTCTACAGGCTCTCTACCCACTCCCAAGACTTCTTCATGAATCTTTCTTCATTAGGCTGTTCCTAAGTGTTGACTGGCCATTTCCCATGATCCTTCCTTGGCTCTCTTTTCCTTAGACTCTCCAAAGTATTTCTGGATATACGTATATGTCTCCATGAATTCTGTTCTCTCGTTACTGCCTTTTAAAGTAAGATAAGTTCTCGACATTCAGTTCCAGTTCCTTGTAGATTTCTCTATCAGTATGTCCCCTGGGCACACTAAAGTACATGTGACCTAAATTTGACATACAAATTCCCTGTCTCCCTTTGCCAAGCCTGGCCCTCCTCCTCAGAGACTGTTCTTGGTAAATGACTTGACTCTTGACCTGGTTACCTGACTGGCTGTCATCCTGGCCTTCTGCCTCTTTCTCTCTCCACCTAGCTCTTTGGCTAAACTGCTCTCAGGCCTTCTAGCTCATTTAACTACATCTATTCCACTCCTTCTAGTCACCAATCTATGACTAATCCTAATCAGATTCCTATTTTTTTGATAACGGGATCTTCCTAGGTTGCTGAGGGTATCTCTAAATTACTCAGGCTGGCCTCAAACCTAAAGTCCTCTTGTCTCAGCTCCTTCTCCTAACTACTAGGACCACAGGCGTTTACTACCAAAATATGTTTTCCCTACTAAGTCCCAAGTCCTGGGATATTTTCTCTCATGTTCCTGATAGAAAGGCACATATTGGGCCACTCAGAGTTGTTTGAATATTGAAAGAATGAGAAACATGTTTAGAAGTTATGTTATTGGAGTTACTTTACTCTCATTTCTTGACAAACAGGTTTAGAACCATTTTTGGTAGCACACTGAACGCAGGCATTTCTGAGTTTTCCTTTTACTTTCATTACTTCCAAAAATATTTCATTGTGCACCCATTACATATGATGGCTTTTCTCATCGACTAACAGTGTGTCCTCGTGGTTTCTGAGCTTTATTTTATGGCCGTGTTATGACTAAGAGCCTCTATTTCATAGGTGAGCAATAGAAAACAAATGACTGCGGGACTATTTATCCAAAGTCCACACAGAAAGTAGCAGATTTGAAAGTAGATCAGGAGCTATTTCAGCTCCGTCTTATGTTTTGCCATTAAATGATTCTGTTTGGAAGTCTCAGTAGTTAAATTGATTAATTAGAGTAATAGCGAATGACAGTCTGGCCCTGCAAATGTCTTTTAGCTTGGTTTACTATCGATGATGGAGTCTCACTTTGACAGTAATCATGGTCGCTGTTTAATGAGCGTCTGTCACTGTAATAGACATTTATATCTATATCTATTTCTGTTATCTCGTTTAATGCCTTCAGCCTTTGAGGGATAGATATTTGTGTCCCCATGTGGACGATGAGGGTACTGAAAACTCTTGGGGCTTAGGTGAGCTGTCAGATTGTGCCTAGTCTGGGGCTGCGGAGCAAGAGGTCACCAGTAGCTCTGCTTTTCTCCAGAGTCAGGGTTTTCCTTGGCGGGTACCACTCCCCATCAGCACCTCCATGTTGAGGAGCACAGACAGATCACCTCCCTTTCACACCAGAGTCCACGGCACTTCCAAGTGCCAAGCCGAGGCTCAGACACATGCCAGGGCCTTGGCCAACGGCCACGACAGTGTGTTTGGTTTTGATGGTCTTTGAGTAAGAAGAGGGACCAGAAGTCCCCACGCTTGATTATCTGACAGATAGGATTATCTGATAGGACCCTGGACATCAGCGTCTGTTCTGTTGGACTTTGGCAGGCCTGGAACCTATCACTAAAGAGGTGTTAGGTTTTCGACTCCAAGATTTATCTGGATGAATGATGTTATCCGTCAGTGGTTAAAGCAATTTTTCCGCAACAAAGAGGCTGTATTTATTTATTTACTTACTTATTTACTTAATGTGTAGTGGGTCTTTCTACCTAAAGCATCTCAGCTTTGGAGTAAATCAAGGTGCACTCTGACTGTCCCCATTGGAAAGTGTACCCCAGAGACTGCAGAATGAACCCTAAAAACTCTCCATTGCCTCGATGCGGGGAGCACATTGGCTGTCTCCGAGTGACCAACAGAAAACCTGGCGGTTTTCTGTATGCCATCTCTCATTTGATTTTGGAAAGGCTGAAGAGGGGGAACCACATGATAGGGTGACATTCCAATGGACTGAACGTCAACCTGCTCCAGAGTGATGGAGAAGTCAGGCTGATCCATGATGAAAATGTGACAAGATGGAGCCTGCTGGGGAGGGATCTTCACTATCTGCTGAGGAGGGGTGATGGCGTGGGGACTCTCCTACTTTTAAATGTTCTTAGAGCTGTGAGGCTCTTTGCTAAGCCTGCTTCTAAGAAAAAAAATTACACTGTTCCCTTTTAGAGAAGTATCTTTTCCAAAGTGGACTATTATTTGTCCACTTGCATCCAGAGCACTAATCCTTTAATGTAAAGAATGATTAGAATGAGTAGCAAGGATTAAATGAGATTAAGGAATAAAGGTTCATAACTTAATTATTAACAGTGTAACTATGAACAGAATCAATAAGACCACACGTATAACAATGAAGATAGGAATATTGACAGCGCTGTCAGCTTGAGTTCCACCTGTTTGTGCAAACTAGAACATGTCTTCTTTGTAAAACTGTCACATGTATCTCAGGCCCAGAAATGCACGCTTCTTAGTGGATGGGGGGAAAGAATGTGTTTAGCCATGAGAAAATCAGCGCTGTGATTTCAGAACCGTGCACACTGTTTTCCAATATTTATTTCACTAACTGTGTTCTTTTCCAAGGAGCTTTTTGATGCCAGGAAAGACTGGGTGTGAGGGAAATGTCTCAGGGGAGAGCAGATTTTGAGTGGTAAACTGGGAAGAGTTCACTCATCCGGGTAATCCGAGCCACATCCTGTGACCTTGATGCTCTGTGACCTCAACAGCAAGACAGTCATCTCCTGGACTCCAGTCTTATTCCATAGTGGGGATTAATGCCTGGCACAGAGGGTCACGATGAGCGTCGGCGGATCATGAGTGTTAGGAGCACAGCCCCGTGCCCGTCACCCACTGGGAGCATCAGCACGACTTTGGTCATCCTGAGTGGTGACCGCCATCCTCTCAGGCTTTGTTCAGGCTCTTCCTTGCAAAGGTTGCCAGGCTGGGAAAGGACCCTTGCTAGGACCGGGCAGTTGGTGTTTAGACGTCTGGCTTTATTTCTCTAATTTTCCACGTAAGCGTAGGTTTAACTCCCTAACTCTCATTTTTCTCAATGGTAAATTGGAGAGGTTTGGACTGGATGATCACTTTTATTGCTTTAATAGAATTCAGTTCAATGATCTTAAAAAAATTCACACTTCACATAATAATGGCAGCACTTGGTATGTTTAGTGAAAATGAATAAAAAGGCTTTTAAAAATAGGCACTGCTAGGAGAGTTTGTGATAATTGAGGCTATTATAGGTAGAAATGAGTCACAATGAGGAAGGATTTGGGTTATTTTCCACTTGAAAAATGAGAAACACCCTTTCCTAGAATTTTTGCTGGGGTTCAGCAACATGATCTTAACTATGGCCAATCTTGTGTGATAACTGGTCCAGTCTTCCAGTTGAGAAGTCAGTTGCTCAGTTTCCTGCTTCTCAGGTGTAATTGCACTGTTGGTGGGAGTGTAAATTAGAACCACTATGGGGATCAGTACAGAGGTTCCTCAAAAGTCTAAAAATGGAGCCACCTTGTGACCCAGCTATCCCACTCCTTGGTATCTTTCCAAAAGTATTAAAGTGAGAATACTGTAGTGATACGTGCACACCCATGCTTATAGAAGCACTATTTACAATAACCAAATTATGGAGCCAACCTAGGTGTCCATCTATAGGTGAATGGGCTAAAAACCCAAATACAAACAAACAAAAATGTGCTATACACACACCATAGAATCTTAGGCATAATGAAGAACAAGAGCATGTCACTTTCAGGAAAGTGGATGGAACTGGAGTATGTTATGCTAATTGGTCAACCCGTCTGAGTCTCCATGTGGAAGCTAGAGAGGAAACAGGAGACCGAAGGGACCTTGGGTAGATGAGGAGCGAGCGCGAGAACAGGGGAGGAGGACTGGGGAAGGGAAACGGAGAAGCAATGGAGGAAACAGAGCAGTTAATTAGTGTCACTTCCATGCATGAAGGTGTCTCTACCAATCTCACTAACATGGACAGGGGGCGGGATTCCATTTTAAATTTGCTGTGATGTATAGCAAAGATCTCATGTGATTCCTTGGAAGTGTTTTATGCAAGGAAATTAAAGCATCTTAGCTACACATTAGCAGTCTTCCATTTGCTCTCTGCAAAAGGGTTAGGAAGAAACCAAGAATCAGGTAGAGAGAGAAAGTAGACAGCCACTGCCTGGGAGTTCTAGACAAAGATGACAGTGTCTGAGACTGGAATGTGGCAGGGGACAGGAGAACTGCACTTGATTGAACTCGCGGATGGACTGGCTCCGAGGGTGAGAAAGCGATCAAGGAAGACACTATGTTTTTTCACTTGAAGAACTAGACGGATGCTCTTATTACTGGTGTAGAGAAAACCAGATTGGGACAACAGAGTTGGTGGAATGGCAGAAACTCCATGACACACGTGTAAAATTTAAGTTGAAATGCCCAAGTAGACTTCTCGGATATGCAGTAAATAGATATTGGGTGGACATACAGTTTGGGTGTTGTAGGCATATTGGCAGTATTTAAAAATATAGAACTAGACACCACTGGCTAACGATAGGCAAGCAGAGAGAAAGAGAAAAATAGGGTAAAGACCTAGAGTGGATACCAGGCTTCCCGTGGAAGTTGTTCTAAGAATTTGACTGGAGCCGGGCGTGGCGGCGCATGCTTGTAATCCCAGCATTCGGGAGGCTGAGACAGAAGGATCGTCATGGTTTGTGGCCAGCCTCAGCTACTTAGTGAGGCCTGCTGCAACTCAGTGAGACCCTATTTCAAAATAAAAAATAAAATAATAGGGCTGGGGGTGTCACTCAGAGGTAGAATGCCCCTGGGTTCCATCCACAGCATTGAAAATAAAAAGAATTCGACTGATCAGGATTCAGAATACGGCAGCTAGATCTACATACTGGCTCCACCATACTGGGGTTCAGCATGGGATGCCACATTTCAGAAAGAATTTCCATAAGCTGGAAGAATAGAGGATGCTGACTCATTCTGAGAGCTTCGGAAAATTGTCTATGTAAGACCCTGTTAGGGGAATCAGGAGGTGTGGCTGAGAGAGGTCATTCAAAGGTAGACTCACCTGGCTGTGCTCAGACATTTATTTGCGTCAGTTCTCTATAAACTGCGAAGCCACAGAAGCCTGTTTGCTTCAGCACGAAAAGGAACTTATCCCTCTTCCTCCTACATCAAGCAACTAGCATGGATTACGCGGCACGCTCCAGCTTCTCACTAGGTGTCTCATGAACTCATTTCTTAATCCAATTATTAGTGTTATCACTAGAATGGATTGCTTCACAAACTAGTAAGTACCTCTTTATCAGGATTACACTTCATAGACATTTTTTCCCTGCAGGACATATTTTTAATATAAAAATGATGATTGTAGGATCAAATACGTTTGGAAAATGGCAAGTTAAATACCTTGAAAGGCATTTCTTTACTCTAAACCTTCTCAGAACCTTCCATATATGAATGGGCATGGTCTCTAAGAAGAAAAGACGATATATTTGTGTGTCCTCAGCCACCCAAAAATCTAAAAATTTGCTTCCCCAATTTTATTTTCCCAGTAAACATCTTTTGAAGTTCTCCTTTTGAGGAACACACAGTGGAAAATGTCTTGAATTATTTTTGCTTCAGATCAGCCATTATTATATTTCCGGAATGTTTCTTTACCACAGTTTCCAGAGGAATTATTTTAAATTTGAAAGAAAAATGGTACCGGGAGCCCAGCAGAAAGAATGTGAAAACTTTAAAGGGCAGGGGGTAATTCTAGGAATTTTCAGCTATCGCAAGATTCGTCATACGCTAAAGATTTAAAAATTAGTAGTCTGAGACCGGACGTGGTGGCACACACTTGTAATCCCCACGCTTGGGAGGCGGAGACAGGAGGATCGCGCAGGTTTGAAGCCAGCCGTGCTGGCTTAAGAGACCCTGTTTCCAAATAAAAAGTATAAAATAGGTCTGGGAGTATAGCCCGGAGGTAGAAGGGTTTCCTAGAACCCCAGTACCACCAAAAAATAAAAATAAAATAAAATAAAATAAAATAAAATTAGTAGTCTGGTTGTGGGTTTGAAGATTAGAATCTAAGCCTGGGCACTGGGTAGGAGCTGCATGGCTGTGTTCCAGTGTGCCTTCTCCTCCTCTCGAAGGTAAAAGTGATATCCCTCAGGAAGTACCAACTTGACCTTAGCCCATGCTTCCTTTTAGTGCAATGGGGTTTTTGTGGCGTGATAAGAAAGTAGAACCCTAATTTCCTCAGGATCTGAACCAATGCCACCCCTCTCCCTCCTCCCATGGACAGAGTCTGACATGGAGTTGGTGACCTCCAGTATCTGCTGCTGAGGAAAACGGGGAGAAGTTCACAGGGACAGATTATGTAACAGCTAAGAGAGACATTTTTCAACTTTTTTTTTCTTCCTGCCCTAATTTCTCTTTTGCCATTGCATTAATTAGAAATTTAGGTAAATGACGCAAGTGCCCCCATTTTTTATATCTGCCAGGAGAACAATTAGGCCATTAGAAGTAACAAATGGTCCGGACTCATGTCGCCTGTTGAAAATTTTCAAGCTACATTATTTCTGACAAGAAAAAAACAAATAATAGTTGTTTGGGCCAATTTTTACCATAAGCAGTGTCAGCGCTAGCAGATGCAGCGCAGCCCTGGCTTCCTCCCCAGTCACGCGTCATTAAAGTGTGCTGACTCTGGTGGGTTCCCTTCCTTTAGGTAAACAGTTATTTACATGAACTGCGACATTTTTCTTTGGTGACAATTTCTAATTGTTCAGGCAACCAAGGGTGATATATTAAACACTCGGCAAAAGGCTTCACCTGTGAAACAAATTACTTTAAATTAACTACCCTTTCAAAAGAAAGGCGAAATTTCAAGACGGACAAATTAGACCCTTCCTGTGCACATATGGTAAGTGCTTCGAACACGTCCCGGCTGGTCCCTGCTCCAGAGGACAATTCCTCATGATGGAGTGGAAGGCTTCCTGGCTCATTCGGGGATCTTTTCTATGCCAGCCTTAGCCTGTGCTCGTAGGGAGTGCAGGGCTGAGGCCCGCGGGGCTCCCTTGCTGTCTGCGGCTTCGCCGACTCCTTAGCCTTGGCTTCTGGAGTTTAACTCTTTCTGAGGCGAATGTCGATGCAGGGCTCGTTACAAAATCTCAGTCCTTTGCCCCTTTCATCCAGGGCTTCTGGCAGCTTAGATGTCCCCTGGGTATCTGCTAAATCTGACCAATTGTCCACACCCACCTGTCTTCTGTACACAGACATCCTCAACCCTGAGCAGGGATGAGATAGCCCCAGATAAGATGAATTCACCACATAATTCTGTAATGCTGCTCAGCTCAGGGTGCTGGACCAGGTGTACTGCGAGTCACCTATTAAAAATCAAGGCCAGCCGGGCGTGGCGGCCCACGCTTTACTGAGGATGGAACCCAGGGGCATTCGACCTCCGAAGTATATCCCCAGCCCTAATTTATTTATTTTGAAACAAGTGACTCACTAAGTTAGTGAGGCTGGCTTTGAGCCTCCGATCCTCTAGTCTCAGTTTCCCGAGTACTAGATTTACAGGTGTGTACCTCCACACCCAGCTTATACCTTTTTACTTTTGCGGTACTGGGAATGAAACCCAGGGGCATTCTACCTCCAAGCTACACCCCCAGTGCTATTTTTTATTCTTTATTTTGAACAGGGTCTCACTGAGTTGCAAAGGGCCTCACTAAGTAGCTGAGGCTGTCTGCGAACCATGATCCTCCTGTCTCAGCCCCCCGAATGCTGGGGTTATAAGCGTGTACCACCAAGCCCGGCTGGTTATACCTTTTTCCAAATAAAAACATAGCCATCACTGTAGAGACCTAATATATATTTTTTCACCTAAATGTTTTAGACCAACATATTTTCAAAAGGCTTTTTAATGGCATGCATTAAATTTTCTATATTTCTTTTCACTCAAATAATAAATATGTTTATCTTTGGATATCAGTCTTCCCAGGTACTGGAATCACAGGTGTGCGCCACCAGCTCAGCCTCACCTTTTTTGAGGTGATGAGGACAGTCATTGGCACCTCGTCCGCATGCCTGAAGCCCTCTCGGAGCTAGACAATTCACTGAAAAATATTGTTCTCATTCCTCCACAAGAACTTTGATGTTTGTGTTTAGGTTACAGTGAATGCCTAGGCTGTAAAAACTATTCCTGAACATGAAAAAGGGCGAAATCTTTTTAGTTCTTTTGATGAGATGAGAAGATTGGTAATATCAAAGCTACATAAAGATATAACGAGAAACACATAAATCAATTTTACTTCTGAAAACAGATGTGGAGATCAAAAAAAAATTAATGCGCTGAAGGAAATAAGATATTAAAAAAGAACAACCCAAACCGAGAATGGTGGCATACACCCTGTAATCCCAGTCCCGGAAGGCTGAGACAGGAGGATCTCAGATTCAACAACGTAGTGAGAGCCAGTCTCCAAATCAAAACTGGGGCTGAGGGTGTAACTTAGAGGGAGAATGCCCTGGGTTCAATTCCCAGCACCACAAAAAGAAATCGATAGAATCACTCCTAACCTTGGCTGAACCCGTACTGTACAAGTACTTTGTGCACACAAACCCCATTTTTAAATTGTTATAGGTGCATTGTAGTTAGAAGTCACAGTGAGATTCAGAGCGATGAGTTTGACAGGCACAGAGCGCCGGGTGACCTTGCCTCCTCCATCCCCGCACGGCTAAGGGGACTGGCAGTGTTGACCTCACGTATGGACCCAACATACTTTAAGATTTCTTTTTGGATCCTCCCTTTTCCTTCCTCTCTTCCCTCCGCCAGTCTCTCTCCTCATTTCTCTCAAGTCTCTCTTGTTTCCTATTTTTCTCTCCACCTTCTTCATCTAATGCTTAAGGATACCATGGCTTGGAGAAGTCAGAGAACGCGCAATAGTGCTGAGTTTCTGAGTTTAGGTCCCAAACTTGAGAAGGACAGGCCGTGGCTTCACATCATGCACAGAAAGTGTGGGGCGCCTTACGCAAGTGCGGCGGCATCTATCACTACCCAGGGATGGGGAGAAAGCGGGCATGCGCCTCTGGGTGATGCCGACAGGTTCTTGGTAAGATTTAACATTCCTGAGAACAATAACCAGGAGAAAGGGAACGTCTCTTCAACACGGATACCATTTGTGCATTAGGGCGTCAGTTCTCCACCCTCCAGCCTCCGTCTCTTGCTTGCGTTCTGTCCTCTTTGGTTATGAATGACACGAGACAGGATATTCTGACAGCTGCTTTAGAATGTCATTTTGCAAGCTTTAACTTTTTAATGTAATAAAAATGACACATGAACGCTGGAATAAAGGAAACACCACACTGTTTACAGTTGATGTGACTATTTGTGAAACTTAGCTGAGCCCACTGAAACCATGTGAGAACTATGAAGACACTTTCAGTTTATTAAAAAAAAAATAGCCAATTTTGCTGGGTGTGGTGGTGCACGCTTGTAATCCCCGCACCTGGGAGGCGGAGACAGGAGGATAGCGCAGGTTTGAAGTGAGCTGTGCTGGCTTAAGAGCCCCTGTTTCCAAATTTAAAACAATATATAAAAGTAAGTCTGGGAGTGTAGCCCAGAGGTAGAAGGGTTCCAGGAACCCCAGTACACCCCCCAAAAAGCCAATTTTAAACAATTGTAGCTAAGATTGAATGACTTTTAGATAAAATTAGATCAGTGTACAGAAAACAGTGGATTTTTCTTTAACACAAAGCAACTAAAAACATAATGGCAAAAAGATCCTATTTACAATAGAAACAGGAATGAAAGACGCATCTGAATAAACTTGCACAGCGTCTTGGAAAAGTATCAAAACCAGAAAACTTTGCCAAGGAACAGAACAGAGAGAGAGGGGGGGGGGGAGAAGGGGGGGAGGGGGAGGGGGAGCGGGAGCGGGAGAGAGGAGAACTACTCCTGTGTGAGAAGACTTAGGAGTACAGATGTCAGCTCTCCCCAATTCATCTACACATTCGATGAATACCCAGTTCCGGGCCCTGTGGGAACAGGGCTGGGACTTAGCAAAATGTTGTTAAAGTTCATCTGGAAAAATAAATGTCTGAGAAGAGCCAAGGAAATTTTGAAAAATAAGAATAATGAGAGAGGACTTGACCTGCTAGATATTAAAATACTAGAGTGATTAAAACAATGTGTTCACAGCACGAGGATAGATGGGTCAATACAACAGAGGAGAAATTTAAGAGAGTCATAAATAATTTGGTGCATAATATAGGTGGCATTTTAGGGTAGTGAGAACAGGATGGATTATTAAGTAAATAGTTTGGTGCAACAAGTTAATCATTTGAAAAGGAAAAGTTAGATGCCTACTTTACAATTAGACCATAAGAGAACTACAAGATAGGTTAATGTTTTAAGCTTTAAAATGGATCTTTATTAGTACAAACAAAATATCTATGCAAAAGTTTATCTAGCTGGGCGTGGTAGTGCATTCCTATAATTCCAGTATGTGGGAGGCTGGGAGAGGAGGGCCTCAGGTTTGCGACCAGCCTCAGCAACCTAATAGGCTCTCAGCAACCTAGCAAGACCCTGTTTCAAAATTAAAAAAAAAGTAAAATGGGCAGGGTTGTAGCTCAGATTTAGAAGGATCCTGGGTTCAGTTCTCAGTACACACACAAAAAGTTTATCTTTTGGTGAATTGAATTTATGACGAAATGTTTGCAACATATAGGTCAAGGGCTATCATCTCTAATATAAAAGGAATTTGGATCCCTAAGGAAAATATAATATGGAAATCCCCATTGCTAGGAATTTATTCCTACAGTCTACGCTGCACTCGCGGTGCATAATATAGTCGGCATTTTAGGATAGTAAGAAGAGGACGATTATTAAGTAAATAGCAGTAATGGCTCTCTCAGTAACCCCCCACACACACACTCCTTTTACTCTGATGATACTAAGAGAGCAACACCAACATAGAGGAAATCAATTCGTCCATCACAGGAATGGCGCAGTGAGTTGTGCAACATAGATATAGAATCTGTGCAATTGGGATAAAACGATGGTTTGTGGTAACTTGAAAAAAGTCCGTCATCTGTATTATTGACTAGGAAGACAAAAGTAAAGAGGGGTGTGTGAGTGTGCGTGTGTGCGTGCATGTGCGTGTGTGTGTTCATGTGTGCATACATGTGTGAGTGTGCATGTATGAGTGTGTGCATATGTGTGCATGCATGTGTGTGAGTGTGCATGTGTGAGTGTCTGTGCGTGCGTGTGTGTGTGTGTGCATGTATGGTTTTGTGGTCAGAATCAAAGAAAAATATTTTCAGTGACTGTATTTGAGACAAGGAACAGGTAAATTTGGGGATTAAAAAGGAAAGGTGTCCCTGAATTCTCAAATCTTGTACATTTACTTTTTAAAAGAAATGTCAGCAGATCTCAATGGGGGTGAGATTTACTTTTATTTGTACTTTTATGAAGTAAAAAATGACAACAACTGGGCACGGTGGCACATGCTGATAATGCCAGTGCTTGGGAGGCCGAGACAGGAAGATTGCAGGGTTGAGGCCAGCCTCAGCCACATGGCGAGACCCTACTTCAAAATAAAATACTTAAATAAAGTAAAAGGGCTGGAGGTGTAGCTCAGAGATAGAATGCCCCTGGGTTTTCTCCTCAGTACTACAAAAAGAAAATCAAGTAAAATAAAATAAGAGGCAACAAACTAAAAATATTAAATGAAATATCAAATTATGGAGATAAAATATGCCAAAGATATAAAAGGATAATCAAATGAAAGAAATATAAGTGGCTGATAAGCATTAAATCTTAAGTCCTGACTAAATAACAAGAAAATCTACAAATCTTAAATAAAAATTAGAGCATGAAAGACAAAATGTGAGGAGGAAGCGAAGGCCTCAGTCCCGCCTGTCTGCCTCATGATCCCTGGCATTCTCAATGCTGTTTTTCCATTTGTCCTAGGGAAGTAATCACAGGTACGAGCAGAGTCTTGGCTTCAGAGAGTCTCACTGAAGTATCCTTGGTGATGGGGGGGAGCACAGACAGCGCATTCACATCCTCGCACACCATGGAAAAGCAGGAAAACATTCCAAACTGCTGAGTGGGAAGAACTAGGAAAACTCTGACATAAGTATTTGACATAGAATGTGGGCAACCAAACAGCTCGAATGATGCGATCCACGGATTAATTGAAAAAGCGTGAATTTTCATGGAAACCAGGCACCCTGTGTTGGGTAGCCTTTCCAAATGGCGAGATTGTGAGCACTTTTTATTTTTCTTCTATTTACTTATTCTTAGACTCTTGCGATCTGGATTTCAGGGCGAGTCCCAGGGAATGGGGCACTTATTCCTTCTTTCGTATAGAGAAACATCCGAAGCACATGTACTCTGTTCAATGCAGGACACGGCTCCTGCAGCCATGTGTGGAGGAGGAGGACCTCTGTGGTCTAGTGGGAGGACCCAGGAGCAGAAAGACAGCTGATTGCGCAAGAATGGCTGACTTGGCGTGGGCCAGAGAGGCGGGACAGGGAGCTGGCTCTGAGCTTGAAAACAGTGTTCCGGGCATCTCCCGAGCTCCTGTCTAAATCTTTCCAACATCCTCTAACTCTAGAGTGTGAACGCTAACAGGATGTGAAACCATCCGCGGCTTCTCCTCCTCCACGTGCAGACTCACCAGTCTTTCTGGGGGAGACAGCTATCTGGCTGTGGGGCCTCCTCCGCTGCACCCGACCTCCGCTGCAGATGCCCCTGTCTCAGACACGCTGCCAACAGTGAGGTCCACGCTTTGACACCCCTGGGCTGAGCTTCTGGAGAGGTCAGAGGCCAGATCTGAGAACCTCTGTGACACTAAGAATGAGCTGCAGCTCTTCTCCATACCGCTGGGTAATCATTCTGTTATGTCTGGATTTCTTTGAAAGGCTGCAAAGGTCTGGCTGGTTCTAGAGAAAATATTTAGGAAAGAGAAAAGACCCTACCACAGGTCCTTAGCCCAATGTCCGGAACAGGCCAACAGTCAAGGAGTGCACAGCCTTGGGATGTTGGCAGGCGCCTCCATCCCAGCCACAGTGGATGCCACCCCTTCCACCGGTGCCAGGACCCTCAACGCCCCACGTTCTCTGCCTTGAAGGATGTCCCCAACGCCTTTGTAAGAGCCGACGTCCCCTTACGACAGACGGTTTCGCTGTGGCTACATTTAGAGTAAAGCATTCTTCCTGGCAGGGTTGGGTGCGTCTTCACTCCACTGTCGTTGCTTTCTATTCCCAGGATGGATCTTTGCTCCCTGAGCGCCATCCTTCTCTCTGCCAACACTCGGAGTTGGTCTCCTGGACTCCACCTGGATTCTGCTGTCTTTCTTTTTCTTTCTTTCTCCCTTCCTTCCTTCCTTCCTTCCTTCCTTCCTTCCTTCCTTCTTCCTTTCCTTTCCCTTCCCTTCCCTTCCCTTCCCTTCCCTTCCCTTCCCTTCCCTTCCCTTCCCTTCCCTTCCCTTCCCTTTCCCTCCCTCCTCCCTCCCTTTTCTTTCTTTCTTTCTTTCTTTCTTTCTTTCTTTCTTTCTTTCTTTCTTTCTTTCTTTCTTTCTTTTTCTTTCTTTTTCTTTCTTGTGGGTCTAAGGATGGAACCCAGGAACATTCAACCTCTGAGCTACACCCCCTGCCCTATTTTGTATTCTTTATTTTGAAACAGGGTCTCACTAAGTTGCAAAGGGCCTCACTAATTAGCTGAGGCTGTCCCTCAACCGTGATCCTCCAGTCTCAGCCTCCCAAATGCTGGGATTACAAGCATGCGCCACTTTTCTGAGCTCTTTTGGGGTTTGCATTTCTTTATACCTCCATTTGGAAAGCACAGTGACCTACCGAGGTGTTATACCCTCCCCAAATACACTATTTCTTCAAGCATGTGCACACATGTATGCGTAGTTGTGCATTTTACTCATTTCCGAAACCTAGACTTCTTAAAATAAGCATTCTGGGAAAATGGAGTTTGTTGCAACACCTCGGGGAGACAGGTGCCAGGCAGCAGCAGCCCCGCAGCATTTTCTTGCCAGCCTGATTCCGCAGAGGGTCCTTTAGGGCCAAAGCTACGGGAGAGCTTCAGGCTTGGCCGGAGTCCTCATGGTGCACCGCTGGGGAAGCAGGGGCACTTGGCACTCCTTGTCCCGGCACCCCGGGCTCTCAGTGATGGCTTGGCCACACAGAGGGGCTCTAAGCAGGGCTCTCGGAGAATGGGGTGTTCACATTGTGGAGCTGGTCAGCTTTACCATCTAGCCTTTCCCTGCTGAGTAATTGAAACCTGCTTTAGTTTTTATTTTGTTGCTAATTTCATGCCTTATGCTAAGTCTGTATTGAGTACTTAATCTTGTTAGGAAACATCCACAAGATATTTATTACTGGGAAACTTATTTCATAGGTAATTGCATCTTCTTAAAAATTTTTTATGCCCTTTTTGTGAAATAATTAAAAACATCATTTTAGTTTTGACCTTTTGGGGATTAAAACTATATTTAATCATGCAATGCTTTTTTATTATTTTTGTTCTTGTGTTATAGCAAATGTACAGTGGTTTTATCTACTCTTTGTACTTGCAATAACATATTATTTGACCATGAATCATTTTAATGGATTGAAACATAAGCATGTGAATTGAAAAATAGATACATTAGTCAAATCAATAAATAAATATGAAAATATATTTCCACGATGAAAAACCATCTTGGCTCCTGTGTCCTCCAACTTGGACAGGGCGAGCTGAAATATATGACCGTAAAATATAGCTCGCCGTATCAACTAGCCAGTGCCTGCAGCCTAAAAGGAATTTTGAGCACTGGGTAAGTAGTATTTCATCAACAAAATCATAAAATAAAGACATTAAAAGGAAGGGATGATGGAGTGCAGCGGGACGTTTGTAAAATCACCCTTCAGTCCGAGGCTGGAGTAGTTTAGTATTAGACGTTGCATACTTTCCGTATAAATTTGCTTACAAATAGCACGCCTTAACAAGCACATGACCAGGCTGCCCCTGTAGCAGATATATTTCTACTTTTGTTGCTAAACAAACTCTACTTGTACTCCGTGGTATAGGGAAGGGAGGAATCAGTAATTCATTCCTGGCCTAAAAAAGTACAACTATTAGAGTCTTTGCCCCGAGTTATTTGTCTTGGCTAATTAATGCCTTCACAGAGCTCCTTTTAGTTATTCAAAAGCCAGCTACCCAGATTTTATATACTTCCCCTCATGCACTGTCTTTATGGGATGGAGTCCCCTATTAGTCATAATCAATGTTCAATCTCTAATTTCATAAGATAATAAAGTGGGCTGCATGGATTATTAGTAGCTACATTGTGTTACTTATCACTTATTTGTCAGATGAATGTAGGAATATAATTAACATGCATTATTTTAACGAATACAACTGAGAAATAAGGATTTTAAGTGGCTCGCCTTTCTCAGAAAGTAGGCACAAAATACAGTACGGAAGTCCAAATTTGCATTTATTTACATATCAGTGTAATGTTTTTCTTGTAGCACATAGCATTAGTTAATATCTTTCAATTGCAAATTGCTATAATTTGTTGTTTGATTATATTTTTTTACACACGTTAATATGATCAAGCAGTGCTAATTAAAATTTGTAGGTTCTATTGGATGGAAGAACTTTTAATGAACAGATGTGAGATGTGGTAAGAAAATTGTAGGTTTGCCATGGGAATGATGTTCTAAAGTTGTGTGACCACTGTACGTCTAGTGGTCCCTCCCTGGGCCGTCACAAGAGCATGACAAGGGTCACCTGGAAGAAAAGGAGGTGTTTTCTCAGCTTCCCCAAGAGCCCCTCTGGAGAGATAGCACAATACCCCTGCTGACCCCAACCCAGTGGACACTGGCAAGCCTCAGGGGCAAGCCTCTTACATTTATGGCAGGGTTACTGTGCTGCTCCTGGCTCATCTAGACTGGGACCAGGAACATCCTGACTGAGATTTTAGCTTATAATTTATTCTTTCTACTAGCCATAAGGCTTTTAATGTGACCTGTTCTAGGAGCTGAGCTCTAAAATAGGAGTTGGGGTTCATGACCCACACATGCTCCGGATGTCCAGCTAGCATCCACACATGACAGATGCCCCTGTCCTGTGGGCTGCCTGGGGGCAGGGGATGGGGAGGAGGGATGCCCTCCAAGCAGGGGCTGAGTCTCAGGACTCTGACAGGGCTAAGGCAGGAAGTCCCTGGGCACCTGCCGCGACCCTTAGCCATGGAACCGCCGGTCACACCATCTGGCTCATGGAAACATAAGTCTGGCGCCCGTCGGACATTTCAGCAATGAGACCCTGCAGCAAAAACCTGTAACGACAGGCAGGATGGCTGGTCCCTCCTTCCTGTGCCCTGAAGCCAGCCCCGCTCCTGCAGAGACAGGACCTCATAGCACAGCCGACCTTCCGTCTGACCACCAGGGCAGGGAACAGACGTTTTGGGGTTCATCTTTCTACCCCCAATTCTCCTGTGCCAGCTTTAAAATGCACTTCGTATGAAACCTTTTATCGAGGGCGACTGGGTCTGCTTCTTCCTTCTGTCTTTCTTGCCTCTGTTCCCCGATTGACTTGGTTCAGTTGTTTCTGGTTATTCTGTGGCCACCCACGTGCTGGTGGCAGAGACGGTGAATAAATGTCAGAGACAATTCAAGGTAATTGTGTTGAAACCTTTGTAGAACATCTGCAGATGCAATGTATTCATGGAATATACCAACGTATGGTTTTAGAATCGATAGCTCAAACTTATTTTTCATGTCAGTTTTTTTTTTTCACGGTGATGGTGGTGGTAGTGGTGGGAGAGATACAGAAACCTATCCCAGTTAAAAAATTATTTTTGAATCACAGATATGTTAGCACTACTTAAGTGCCAAATGGGGAATAGTGTATGCACATAAACATTTAAAATAATACCAGTAAAAATTATAGATTCATTGTCGAGACCACCCTGTACACCAAAGGCTGGCTGATGTTGAGCACGGCGCTATTTCTGGATCTGCATCCTGCTTTATTTAATATTGTGACCTCAACATACTGTTGTCATTAGCACTACTAATAAATGTAATTTAATTTTTAAATGCAGTAAATTGTTTATTGTACAGATGCCGTGGTGGCGTTCTTCTTCTGAGGAATCTTAGGGTCATTTCTTATACAAAGCACCGTGTACTTAGAGGGAATCCAGGCTCATGGCTCCAGCTGTATTTCTTCTGTCCGTGTCCTCCTTCTCCGAGTGGGAAAACTTTATTGCTCATTATCTACTGGGCTGTGATGAAGTGACAGATGATTTATTGGGAGCCAAAAACTGTGTTTCAGCGGTGAACATTTTTATCCTTTTGTGCTGCAGCGCTGCCCGTGCCAGCCCGCGCTCACTGCTGAGGCCACGAATAAAGAGCTGGCCGCTGGCGGGGCCCGTGCGCCGCTCGGAGAGGCCCGACTTCACATCCGCGCTCTGCTCCTAATTCCTCAATTCCCTTTTGTTGCTTAAAAATTCAATTTGTTTAATTGAGCTGTTTGACAGTAAAATCTGAATTCCGTGCATTTTAACCATTCATATTAAACTGCTTTCCATATAGGGCTTTTATTAATGTGTTTTATAGGCAGGGGTTTAATTTAAATTTGGTGACCTCACAAGCTTATAAAAAAAAGATTTGAATTCTTGTTTCTTCTTGAGCCTAAATTAAAATGAACAAATGTAAGCCAGTGGTACAGTTGTGGTTTCTATACAAAGTTTAATGAGTCCAGGCCAGGGTCTGGGGGCTTGGAGCGTGGTTTGTGTGTGTGTGTGTGTGTGTGTGTATGTGTGTGTGTGTGCACACGTGTGTGCACTTTTTGGTGTGTTTTCATATTTTCCTGCGTGACATTAAATCTGACCAGAAGAGTCAAAATCATCTGCCTTTAACAGTTATAAAGGCAAGTCTCTGTCTCCCTTTAAAATTGTAGGTGAAAACCGTATAAAGGAATGTGCGTTATCTGTTCTTTACTGGGCTATACGTTTATTGACATTTAAATAGCAGAACATCTTCTCCTTTAGGATTAATAAGACACACAGAAACTAACCTATGATTTTTGAGGTTTCCTAAACTTTAATCTGTAAAATTTAATAGCAATATCTGAGTCATTATGTGTGTGTAGAATGCCGTGCGACTTTACAAACACTTCCAGGCCATGAATTATGGTACAAGAATGGGTTGGCTGTGTATCATTATGTCCAGGTAAATGCCAGAATGATGACATAATTGGTAGTTGGGAGTAAAATACAACCCCTGTAAAATGTTACTAAGGTGAATACGAAAGGGTTGTAATTCATTATACACAAGCATGGCTCCTAGGTATTTATCATCTTATGAAGTATAGACCACTTGATCTCACCAGGCATTGTTTTGTTTTTTTTTTTCATAAGCCTTTGTTATTTCCTTTGGCAGTGTAACATGTCCTGGTTTCAAAATGGCTAATTCCTCTTTATTCAGCCATCTTCCAGAGTACCCCAGTGGATTTTAACTCCCCTGTCATACACTGGAGACTAAGAATTCCGCAAATGCTAAGTCCTGAAGACTGGCCTTAATAAGAACGATAATCCACCAGTTTCAGACAATGATAAATTTATGACTTTGGATTAAAGGTCAGATGGCTATTTCAGACATGAACGCAGCCCAATTTCCTAATCCCCAGCACCTTCAGGAAAGACATTTTTGCGCCCTGGTGCCTGTTAGTTTCTGCTAAAGACATATAGTAATAGTTTGGAAGTCGAGAAGCCCATTTTCTACCTGTGCGGGGTGCTTTCCCTTAGCCCTAGGCGACTGTTTAACTTTTAACCCTCTTGTTCACACAGCACACATGCATAAAAGGACAATGTACCACAGAAGGAAGCAGGTCTTGCAACATTTGCTTTATGCGGTTTGCGGTAAAACACATCACTCATGTTTTCAGACCTTTCCGCTGTCCCCAAGTAAGGAGTCATTTTCTCTAAATGGCACTTTGCTTTAAATTCTTTCCGTTTTGGGTCATCTTGTCGCTTCCACATCGCCAAGGCATCTAGCTAAGAGAAGGCTTTTGTTCGCACATTCTTTTGGGGACTCGGGGGTCACAGCATTTCACCTAGCCTTGACTCCGTGCACCAGCCACTGTGCTGTCGTGTTGGAGAGGAGCTGCCTTCTAACCCCAAGGCATCCCTCTTCCTCCCAACTGTCCTGAGCCGCTACCCAAGATGCTTTGCTCTCCTGACCATCACACTGACTTTCCTGCGTCAGTTCTCAGGCCCAGCAACACCCCAGGGCAATCGTGGCAGGGAAGACCTCCACGAGACAGCTCTGCAAGGCAGCTTGGTCTCAGCAGCTTCGTTAATGGTACCGAAGAGATGCAATGGAAGATTCTGGGACCCACGCTCTTCCACTCCTGTGGTCCATTATTCCAGGCTTGGGGTAACCACTCCATGGGTATTAAAAGAGAGGCTGGTGAGGAGCCCCATAGAACCCAAACACAATTGCTGCTCCTCCAGGTGAAGGGGGTCCCACATGGAGGCCACCCATGATTCAGGGGAGCACAGGGAACATATCGGTCTGTGTAGCCGGCTAACCCTGTGGGGCTTGCATTTATTCACTTCTTTCCCTGGCTTAGATGTTTTCCAAAGGACTGCCATTCCAATCTGTAGAGTGAAGGACAGTGGAACCTGATAGGTGTGATTTTTTTTTTCTCCAAGAAGAATCTGGATTCCAGAAGGTACTGAGTTCCTTTTCATTCTAGCCAGAATCTAGTCCAAATCTTGCCAGGAGGAAGATGGGAAGCTATAAGAGAAGACTCGTGTTTTCCAGAGGGAATCACACTCTCAAATTGAAGGAAAATAGCAAACAGGCCTTTCAGGATATGGACGAAGCATCTCAGTAAGGGGAAAGAAAAATGACCTCTATCTAGTAATTTTACTGGATACACTTCAAGGTGGAGTAGCTGTTTTCTAAGTCTGCTTTCACCTAAATAATCGGCTTGTGAGGTCCTAGTATAGAGGCAAAGGTGATTAGAAAATCCATACATACCACGTAGAGAGATCATATAGGAGACATTTCCTAACCTTTATTGATGAGCTCCCCTAGAATCTTAAAAAAAGAGAAAGAACATTAAAATTAAACTGGGAGCCTATGGAAAGTAGACAATTACCTGGAAGAGGCTTTGTTCCCCTCAGTTGCTCAACTACTACAAATGTACAGGAGCCTTCTTCAAGCTGGAAATGATTGGTTCTAGACTTTTAACATCTGTTATTAGATCATAAACCCACGGAGACTTCACAGAATTTTTTTTATTATTTCTGCAATTATCTAAATCAATGCTTTCCTTTTTGCTTCTTTTTTGTTATTTTGCCTCCACCCAAAAAGTAAATTTAGGGACAAAAGTGTGTTTTTATTTTTGATAGCTCACCATGCATTTGCATAGTAGGAGAAAAGTGTAATTCCTGGACTTCTTTTGCTTCAGATAGTTCAAAGTATAAATTAAGAGACAGCGGTCAAGCGGGTGTGTGGTACTGCACACCTGTGATCCTAGTACTTGGGAGGCTGAGGCAGGATGATTGCAAATTTGAGGCCAGCCTCAGCAACTTAGCAAGACTCTGTTTAAAAAAAAATAGGGCTGTGGGTTGTAACTCAGAGGTAGAATGCCCCTGGATTCAATCCCAAGTACCACAAATAAACAAAAGATAAAATGGTTCAGAAAAGATAAAAGAGTCAACTGGTAAACCTAATGTGAAAACTTGATATAATTTCTACCCTTTACCGTTTGTTTGTACAAGGCACAGTGCTCGCTGTCTACACAGCTGTCTTAGATGACTGAAAGTCAGTGCAGTTATCAGTGTTTCTGAGCTGAGGCCAGAAAGAAGCCAAGGCTGGTGATTACGGGGATGGAAGGAAAGACTCGGTGTGCCCCGTGTGAGTTGAGCCTTTAATGAGACAGATTTGAACTAGATTGGGGTAAGAGAAGCTTCAGTCAATAGTATGCAAACACTATTTGCACATAAGAAACCCAAACCAAACTTTAAAGAGCAGTAGCCTTGGCTTTGAAAGCACATACTTTGGAACAGATGAAACCCAAACTCAAGTTTCAGCTTTGCAGTTTGCCAGCCAGGTGTCCTGATTTTTTTTCCCCCCTGAGAAATGGGACATAAAATCTCTCCCTGCCTGGGGGGTTATAGTAAGAACTGACTGGTGATTTGTCATGTGACCCTAAGCTTTCTATGTCTATGCATGACCCACTGAAGATGACCTTTGTGACCTCCATGGTCAGTTCCCCCATTCTCTGAAAACTGGTGCAGGCACAAAATTATGCAAAAAGTAGGTACTCAAACCTAGAGGGAAGATTCTCTTTGCGTTTTATATATTTTTTTCTTTCTTTTTTTTTTTTTCTAATGGGTCTGGGGATGGAACCCAGGGGCATTTGACTTCCGAGCCCTGCCCTATTTTTTATTCTTTATTTTGAAACAGGGTCTCACTGAGTTGAAAAGGACCTCACTAAGTTGCTGAGGCTGTCTGCAAACCGCGATCCTCCTGTCTCATCCTCCCGAATGCTGGGATTACAAGCGTGAACCACCATGCCCGGCTTATATTTCAAAATAAGTTATTTATTGTTTAAAAAATAAATGGCAGGATGGATATACATCTCCTTGAAGATTCAGCAACCACCTCTCCACCTGGTTTTAATATAGTATATTATCTTCCTCGTATTTACAGTTATAAAATGTTTATATCTATAAACATCAATTCTTGGCCTTTTGGCTAAGATTAAGTGTAGTATATGTCTTTATCAGTTAAATACAGAGAGAGAGACTTATATATTACTTGATTTTATCAGTTTTAAAAATGACATATTTGTTCTACTGATGTGAACAGTGAAAAAATAGTGAAATGTTTTTAGCCCACTCTTCCTCCTGGCTACCCAGCTATTTACAATAATTTTTTACTTTCATTGCAATTATACATCACAATGAGGTTCAGAAGGATGGAAGCAGACCTGCAGTCAGCACTGCGGTGTCTCCCTCCCACTCCTCCCTCTCCCTCTGTTCCTGTTGCTGAGATTGTTCCTGATAATTTCTTTTCTTTTTTTGGCGGGTCTGGGGATGGAACCCAGGGACAGTCGACCTCCGAGCTACACCCCAAGCCCTATTTTTTATTCTTTATTTTGAAACAGGGTCTCACTGAGTTGCAGAGGGCTTCACTAAGTAGCTGAGGCTGTCCGGGAACCGTGATCCTCCAGTGTCAGCCTCCCGAATGCTGGGATTACAAGCGTGCGCTACCACGCCCAGCTCCTGGTAATTTCTTATATGTGCAGAGCACTGTGTGAACTTTTCCCCTCATTAAGTCTCCTTCCCACTTCCTCTCTAAATCCTCTTCTCTAGATTATTGGAGTCTCTTCATTTACCAAAAGTCTCTGTTGTTTACCAATTTCTCTCTGGCTTCCGTATATGAGAAAAAACATACAACCCTTGACTTTCTGGGGCAGGCTGATCTTGTTTATGACAATATGATCTAGTTCCATCCATTTTTCTGCAACGACATAGTATTGTTCTTCTTTGTGACTGAGTAAAATTCCAGTGTGCTTATAGATCACAGTTTTGTGATCCATTCATCAGTCGATGAACCCAGGCTGGTTCCATAATTTGACTCTTGTAAGACATGCTGCTAGAAACTATTTTTATGTATTAGAGTTATACATTCACACACTTGTGGTTTTTCTTCTGCAGCGAACCTCACACTTGTCACAGTTCTATACTTTAGAGAGATGGGCTTGATGCCCACTGCCCTCCTTTGCCCTCACCTGTTTCCTGGCAGGCTGAGCTTCACCCTCCTGGTGCGTCTGGGAGGAGGACTCCATCCTCCACTGTGCGTCCTTGCGTCTGTCTCCTTTCACACTTGCATCATTGCTGGGTATAAAACTTGTTGGGTATAAAAGGAAGTGTCTTGGTGGACACTTCCTTTCCCTGGGGCGTGGGGGTGCCTCTCTACAGCTCCATGGCCTTGAGTGCCCCACCGCTCTCTCCTGGAATGGTTCTGAGAGCTGACACATATCCTCCTGGACCCCCAAGGGGTTCATTCTTCTTTGGGAGGATCAATAGCTTTACTGGCATGCGTCTCAGTATCGATCACTCTACATCATTTCTCCCGGCCCACAGCATATTCTGTCTGTAGAGTCACATTGCCTTCCTTTTATATCTGGAAAGTTTTCTTGAATTATATCACAGAGGGTTTCATTTTTTCCCCCTGGTCTAGTGTTTTGGCTTTCTGCCCCAGGCGTGCCATGTGGGGACATTGCAGGAACAGAACTTGATGGCGCTTTTGTCAACATGGCCCTCACTTCTCTGATGATCTGCTTTCATCGGCTCCTTTTTTTCTTATCCTAACATTGCCACTTTGTGTATTTTCTGAATATTCATATTTCTGCTTTGAGATTTTGCATTTAGGAAGTAATCATTTCAGTAAGTTTCTAGGAATTCACGGGAATATTTGGTAACAGTTTTTATCTGGAATCTATTCTTGACTTAACATTTGTTTTCCTCTTCATGCTCTCCCTTTTGAAATAGCAAGTTAAATATATGCTTATTTATTTATTTAAAAAATAGGACCCATCTTAGAACAAGATGAATTAGTTACAGGCCAGCCTTTTGAAAAAGCTTAAGGTTGAGCAGGACAGGGCCACCTTCACCAGGGCAGGTCTTTCCTTGATTGTCAGAGGCCTTCCATAAGATGCTAACTCATTTTTGGCAGTTGCCTTTCTCCAATCCAAGAAGCCATGAGGCTTCCCTCATCACCCTCTCCCCAACTTCGTTCTCCAGCCAAAAGCTTCCTGCAGATATAGACAGCTGGTATGCCTCCTTACTCTGCCTCACCATTTTTCCATCTTTATAGTGACAAACAGAAGCCAGGGTGACCTCTCTGCAAGCTGGTAGACCTGGTTCTAACAGCTTAAATGTTGAATTCATCCAAAATCACCCTCACAAAAACATGGAATAATGTTTGACCAAATATCTGGCGACCCTCAAGCCCAGTCAGGTTGACTCATAAAATTAAACCTCATACGTGCACCCGTTATCAACTTGGCATATACACACATCTCCTTAAACTGTATTTGATCTCTACATAAGACAATAACAAGGTGATAATTCTGCCCACTACGTTATAACTGTCCTGTGTAAAAATGGAAATGCACTTTCTATTCCCAAAAGAGGAGGTAAAGTCCTTGAGCAAAGTTTTCTCTCGATATTTTATAACTTAAGTACATTATGTAAAGTTAATAATATTTTAATATTATAGGTCAATACATTTTTCATTACTTGATAAGGGGATGAGAAAGACAAAACCACACATAAACATGTTCTTAATAAAATAAGGAGGAAATACACAGTCATGGTAATTACTGTCCTCATTTCTGTAAACAGTCATGTGGTTGTAGCTGGTACTTAGATCTAGCACTCATTCTGTATTTCCTTTGCCCTCAGCAAGCCTTAGCTTATGTCTCTTTACCTGGTGGAATGACCCAAACCTTTATTCCCCAAGGTTCTGGGCCATAATAGTCCTGTCCAGATCGACTAGATATTCTTTCTCATTACCTTAACCACAGGGCATGATAGTACTCAGACACCTCAAGGGATGTCCTGTATTCAGACAGACCCTTCCTCATATGCACCAGAGGGGAGCACTCTGGCTTCCCTGTGGTAGTCAGGCTCAGTCACTTGGCCAGCGTAGCAAAGCCCTCTTGCCTATTGATGTTGAGCATAAGGAGTCCCAGAGCATCCAGGTGGTGTCCTAACTTTAGTTCGGTGGAATCGCTGGTGTCTCTACTGGTGGAAGCTTTCTTCCATCTGGAACCAAGGCCTCTAGTTCTGCAGAGCCTGAGGCCATGGGTGCAGGACGGAAGCAGACTATTGCTACTAGATTATAAGGTTTAACAGTGAATGGAACCACTCCCATTCCCATCCCTGTATTTCTGGACTTGTGAATCTAGACAGCTGTCTAATGCAATCAGCTTGCCCCCAGGTAGCTAGCTGGCAGGCCATGTTGGGGAACAGCGCCATATTGGGCACTCAGCGTTGGTCTCTGCTGCTGGAGAGTACTCAGCAGTGACAATCTTTAGGCCTGGTTACTGACGGAAATCCCAGTGCTGGCCCATGCACCAATCCATCCCTGTCACCATGCCCACTTGGTTCATGAGCTCCCTGGGTAGTGACAGGGTGCTGGAGGGAAGATGCTGATGCTGGCGTAAGTCCACAGAACAGGTCATCTTATCTTCTTCTCCTTTTTTTTTTTTTTTTTTTTTTTTTTGGTGTGTGTGCTACTGGGGATGGAACCCAGGGGCTTTCTACCTTCGGGCTACACTTGCAGACCTATTTTATATTTTATTTGGAAACAGGGTCTCATTAGGTTGCTGAAAACCTCACTAAGTAGCTGAGGCTGGCTTCGAACTTGCGTGATCCTCCTGTCTCAGCCTCAAATACTGGGATTACAAGCATCTACCACCACACCCGGCTCATCTTACCTTCTTCTTTATGAGAACCTTCCTCTGCTTTGGTACCTGAATCTTCCTCTTTATGATACATGAATTGATTCACTTTTTCACTCATTCACAGAGACTTGTGTGGCTACCTCTTCCCAATGTTTTCCTTCCATTAAATTTCCAATCTTCTTTTCAAGCCTCTATTTAGCCAAATCATCAGCATAGCCCAGGAGTTGCTACACACTCAAATGTCTGACCTCCTCCTCCTTCTCCTCCTTGTCCTCCTTCTTCTCCTCCTCGTCCTCCTCCTTGTCCTCCTCCTCCTTCCTCCTCCTCCTCCTCCTTCTTCTCCCCTTCGTCCTCCTCCTCGTCCTCCTTCTTCTTCTTCTTTTCTCCTCCTCCTCCTCCTCCTTCTCCTTCTCCTCCTCCTCCTTCTTCTTTCCTCCTCCTCCTCCTCCTCCTCCTCCTCCTCCTCCTCCTCCTCTTCCTCCTCCTCCTCCTCCTCCTTCTTCCTCCAGTACTGGGGATGGAACCCAGGAGCATTCTACCTCCGGGCTACACCCCAACCCTATTTTTTATTCTATATTTTGAAACAGGGTCTCACTGAGTTGCAAAGGGCCTCACTAAGTAGCTGAGGCTGTCCTTGAACCATGATCCTCCTATCTCAGCCTCCTAAATGCTGGGATTATAAGCATGCATCACCACACCTGGCTGGCTATTTCCTTCTAAACAAAGTGAACATCCAGGAGCAAAGCTTGAGTCCAGCTCCCTGGGAACATTTCACTCCATCACTGTTCTTTATGGGTGTCCATGAAAGGAACTGTCGTGCTGTCTACTTTAGGATGGAACCTCTGTGTTGTGCAGAACTGTCTGTACACCAACCCAAGTCTTGTCTTCTGTGAACAGGTTGTGTCTCCATGAGACCACAGATGCAGGCCAGTGGAATGAAGGCAGGGCATCTGGATTGGGGACCAAAGGCGTGATCCATTGCTCCACAGAACTTACTTGTGCCTTTGGGGCTTGCTTGGCCTCGGTCATGTATAAACCACTTCCATCCGATGGTGGGATGTTATTGTGCACACCCAACTTCATTGCTTCTTGGGTCCATACTATCGAGAAAGAAGCAGTGTCAACTTATACTTTGCCGCATACGGTAGATGAGCATGTTTGTATGATGTCAGAGTTGGGAGACTGAGAGAAGTAGCTACCTAAATGGGTCGGTGCCTTTCAGGAAGAGCAGGGAACAGGTCTTTCCCTTCACAACCAGCAACTAGTTCAGGACCTGGCATATAACCGGCGCTGGGTACATACACAGTTGATGGATGAATCAATTAATTTGGGAGATTGTTGTAAGCAGTGACATAAGTAATTAACACACAGTGCTTGGCACGTGCAGACACTCACTATAGAGCTGCGGTTGCTGTTCAATTGGACGTGGCTGTCGCTCCAGCTCGTGACGGCTTTTGGAGGCTGGAGACCGAGTGTGTTCATTTTATTCTCAGCTAGACATTTTCACGTGGTAACTGCCTGGAGCCACTGAATATCATTTCATGATCATTGCGGCTGAGAACAAACCTCAGGCAGAAAACAAAACAGATGCGCTCTCTCCCGATCAGGAGCTTATGGCTATCTGTGTCCAGATTGTAATACTGTAAACCCAGCAGCCACTTAACGCATACATTTTCTCGTGAAGACAGACTCACAGTGTACATGTACTGAGCATTTAGTACACGATGGGTTCTGCTCTTATTTTACTTTATTTTTAACTTTATTTTATCTTTGCAACAGCGCCGGGAGGAATTTGCTATTTCTATTTTCAGTGAATGGACAGGAAAATCAAGCCAGGGCAGACGGTGGTGCGATTTTCTCAAGGCGGCACAGCCGGAGGGGCGGAGAGGAGGTGGGCATGAGCAGGGGCGAAGGAGTCGTTTCCGCAAGTTGGACGTTTGAGAGAAGTCTTGGGGTAATGTTTGTCCTGAGAGTATTTGCAAACAAACAAACAAAATGTGAACTCAAACAAACAAACAAACAAAACCTGTTTGAATTGTAGGATTGAAAATGGAGCGCATTTGTGTGGTAGAGGATTCTGCTAGGAGAGCCCGGGCTTTGGAGTTGCTTCTGCTTGGCTTTGATCGTTATTTGCCATGTAACCTTGGGAAAGTTTGTGTCTAGCTTTGTTTGTCTTCCTGGAAGCACAGGCCTGGTGTTCTCGACTTCACGGAGTGGTGGTGACATGTTTGGGCTGTGATTATGATGGTGGCTTCTGGCCCAGAAAGATGGGTTCCATTGGCTCCCAAGGGCCATTTCTTCATGGAGTCCCTGGGGGGCTGTTGGCAAGATGCACCAGCAGGTGGCCAGCTACAGTGGACTTACCTTCCCCTGCAGAGCTTGCTCCAGCTTCCTAGGGCTGAAGTAGGGACACCGGCTCTTTGGGCCTGTCTGGCGGGTGATATGCCCCTGCTCAGGTAGGAGTGGGCATGATCGTTTCTTAGTTGAGAAGTCACTGCTGCTGCTGCTGCTGCTGCTGCTGCTGCTGCTGCTGCTGCTGCTTTTAGCTCCTAAGGAAATGGCGCCCAAAAGTTGTTTGCTCCTGTGGATCGACCAAAGTGCTGCAGCGATGGGGATTGTTGAAGTCTTTCTGCTCCCATCATATTCTCCACCAGCAGGTTTGGGGTGAGGGAGAAGCCTCTGGTTTAACAGATGAGCACGTGCCATGTGCGGTGGTCTGAGCATTCACGTTTGGGAAATACAGGGAACTGACCGGCTGGTCCCTGTTTGCCCAGAACTTTCCGTCTTAGCACAGAAAGTCCTGTGTCCCCAGAACTTTCTGCCCAGCAAACTGAAGCAGATGATTACCCTAGATATACACAAATTCAGCCTCTTAGGGGTCATTTCCTGTAGGAGGGACAGGGTTCAGAGTCTCAGGCCTTGCTTGGCTCAATCTCCGTAAGTCACCTCTCATTAAATTCCCTAATGCCACGTTCAAGCCACAGTTGGACACGCCCAAGGGCCAGTTGCTATCTGCTTACTGGGATGCAGCTGTGGACAGCTCTGTCCTCCATGGCCCCCTCTGCCTGCCAGGCCACATGTGGTCCCGTGGCCAGTAGCTTAGGTCAGCCCCTTCCCTGGCACAGTAGTGTCACGTGATGGTTCCCCCAGACTTCTCCGCCCGTGGCCACTAAATTTGCCCTGCGTAGCCACAAAGAAGGGCAGTATATCATGACCTATACCACGGAGAACAGGATTGAAGCTTCCACAGGAGCCCTGGCTTTCCCATTTAAGCCATGGCTGAGCCGGTAATACCTCCTCCGTTCATCTGAGGAGACATCGCTACCCTAGCATCTAATTCATTACTCATTAAAGCAGTTCGAAATAAGGCACAGTGTGTACTAAGAGGGGTTATATAAAACCAAATTAAATATATTTCAGTGCAAGTGCGCTCAGCCAGTTGTTCCCAAGAAAACCTGGTAATTAGGACTCTAACTCGGTGTGATGGTGTAATCTAGCCCAGAGAAGATGCTTATTATAGCCATGCCGCTCATCCAGGCATTTATTAAAATGCTCCACTTACATAGGAATACTTCAGGACTACATACGTTGGCTCGAAAAGTCAGTTTTTACTGGAGGTCGCTGCATAACACCTCGACCTCTCGCCCAGTGTCAACTGCTGTGAAGTTTCTTTTTTTTTTTTTCCATATTTGTTCCTCGTCCTCTCTCCTCTCTCTTGTAAAATCACTGTTGTTTTTACTAATTTAAATCGACGTTCCTGCTTTTTGTATTCCTTGAAGAAAAACAAAAGTGTCCTTCTGTGGAGTTACTGCGTTAGTGTGGCTGCCGTGGTGGGCCGGGTGCCCAGAAAAATGGAAATGTGGCCTTTCATCGTTGCAGAGGCTGGAGAGGTGCAGTCTGGGGCGAGCGGGTTTCTCAGAGTGACCTTTGTGCCTTGCAGGTGACTGACTCGTTGCTGTATGTTCACCTGGTGGAGAGAGAGACAAAGAAATCACCCTTACATCTCATAAAGACAGCACTCCTGCCACAAGGACCCTCATGACCTTATCCAGTTCTACTTGATGCCTCCCCCAAGATCCTTACCTCCAAGCTGATCACATTAGGAATTAGGGCTTCAACATAAATGGAGGCACACACGATTTCTGTTCATAGCATCACATTTAAGAAAGCATTTTTCCTTAGTGTATTCTAATATGGCTGGGGTTAGCAATGGCATATCCATACTACATTGACATCAATACAGAAAAACCAAGGGCAAACAATATTCATACAAAATGCCAAGAGACCCTCCTTCCGGGAGCACCGG
This sequence comes from Muscardinus avellanarius, assembly GCF_963383645.1. Classification (NCBI taxonomy): domain Eukaryota; kingdom Metazoa; phylum Chordata; class Mammalia; order Rodentia; family Gliridae; genus Muscardinus; species Muscardinus avellanarius. The sequence goes on along the minus strand of NC_137789.1, from coordinate 159,231,353 downwards.
GGCAGGTGCTGCTGACTGGGTGCAAGTTGTATTAGGGCTGGGGAGCCAAAGGACAGACTCCTCCATTTCTCAGTCACTGCGGTCTGCCTCCACTGTTGGGCATGCCTGATAATCCCCACACCCACAGTGACCTCTGCAACGGGCAATCAAAGTGAGCCCCATTAAAATGTCAGGCTTAGGGAATTTCTGAAAACTTCAAAGATGTAGAAGTTTGTTTGCTGAGTTTTTCACCCTAGGGAGCCTCTGAGCATGTAAAGAATTTCCCTGAGTAGTGGGGAGATTTGCTGTGGTTATTTAGGGCAAGAGACCTAATGTAGACACAATACCTTGACGTCCCAGCCATTGGAAAATGGCTTGCTGTCACCCACCTGGGTTCTAGACGCCCTCCATGGGTGACCCCAGCAGTGCCACAAGCTCTTCACAGTGAGTTCCTCAGGCCAGCCTCAATTTCCCTCCCGTGAGCCTCCCTGACTCTTCAGATTCAAGGCAGGCACCAGATCCACCAATCACCGCAGGTTCAGTGGTGTATGATAGGAATGCATGGACCTCTGCCAGTGTGGGTCCATCAGGGGCAGCAGCCACTCGGTCCTCTGTATGCAAGCTCCGTGCTGGGCTCTGAGGCGCCACAGTGGCTGGCAGGCGGCTCACAATATAGTGAGAGAGACACAGAGCAGCCTAGGAGCATACGGTGGGCAGCAGATCATGCACACGCAGGTGCCAGGGAAACCTGAGGTCCAGGCACACAACTCATCCTGTGCTTGGAGCTACTGTCCCCAGGCTGTTCTACCGAGCTCATCTAAGACCTGTGGACCCACCCAGAGCCTGGGAGCTGGCTGACTGTCCCCAGGCTGGTCTACCGAGCTCATCTAAGACCTGTGGACCCACCCAGAGTCTGGCTGGCACCACTGCTGTGGATTCCACTGCACTCAGTAGGAACGGCCCCCAGGCCGCATGCTCAGCCTGGCAAAGTGAAGCTGAACATGACCCAGCCTGTCCTGCAAGACTGAGCCCGGGCTATGGCTGGCGACTCCCAGTGCTCGCTCTGCCAAGCTGATCCATCTCCCGCACAGCGGCTTGAGGATGAGGATAGTGTGGACACCCCAGAATGCGCTCAGTCGTGGGCTCCAGGTAAGTGTATCAGAAAAGCCCAGGAGGGGGAAGTCTGTGGTCTCCAGAGGCTCGGGGCCATGGGGAGGATTTTGCCATCATAGCTGCATGATGACTTTCCTTGACAATAGAGACCAGGGCCACTTGGATCCCCGCACTTTCTGGAACCTGAGACGTCTTCGTGTGGCAGCAGAATGTCAGGTCCAGGCATCTCCCTTGTCCTAGAAGAGGCTCAGATGTGGCTTCTGCTCATGTCAATTTTTCTAAGAGACTTTGGGCAGTTGCTAAAATCATAGAGTCCTAGGGAAGCCAGGTTGCTTCTTGAGGCAGAAAGGAGTCAGGGTGACCATACAAGCCACGGTGCGTCTCTATCAGTCCATGGAGCCCTGTCTAGGAGAAAGGGCAAGATTCAAAGCTCTGGGAGGTTGCCAGCTGCTGTCATGATATTCCAAGTTGTTTTCCTCTTCTTGACCCATATCCTTCTGGTAGATTAGGAAACCGATAGATGCAGGTCATTGCTGGAATGAATGAATTTTAAAAGTCACTGACTGTGGTGTTTCCTCCAGAAATCTGTGCCCATGATTCAGGCATGAATCTCTACGTTGAAGTGGAATCTCTGCATGGAAATCATCTACATCAAAATGCCTAGCCTGAAAGTTCTCTAAAGCCTGCTGTGAGCTATTTTAATTCAAAACTGCTCAGTATTTGAGAGCTGGAATAAGACAGACCCACACCTGTATTCTAACATCTTCTTCCCTTTTTCTCTTCCTTGTGTATGTTTAGCAGCAACAGTCTCCTTAAATCACAGTGGCACATAGCCAGAGGAAAGAGAGGTGTTAATGAGACTCAGTATAAACGGAAGGAATGCAGGACTGACAGTTTTCCACAATGCAGTTGGCACTGGATCGAAAAGACAGGTGGTGGCACAGAGATGACCGCTCACCTTAGATAACGAAAGAGTAGTGACAGGGGAGGTTCGAGGACCACTGCAGAGGCGCGGTGGCCTGGGAGGCGGGGAGGCCTGCGAGCAGAGATGTATCATGGACTCTTTGTCATTTGGTGCCCTGGTGGGATTAGGAGGGCATCGGTGAGCAGGCCCAGCGATGTGGATTCAGGAGGCAGGAGGGGGAAGAGGACATGAAGCTCAGGTGCCTGGGAGCGCCCGGGGCCTCAGAGGAAGGGAGTGTACCCATGTTCATTGATGAAGGTGGCTGTTTTTGTGAAAGCCATCTCTCTGGGCCATCACTGCTGAGCCTTTGAATATTTAGATTCTGGCCTTCTTGACGTGAGTCCTTTTTTTAGTGTTCTTTGCTGGTTCGTCCATTTCTCTGCTCAATTACACATTTTTCAAAAGGCAGGCAGAATTTAACAGACGGGACTGTTCTGTTACTTTTGGAGGGATCATACACATGCCGGAGTATGGGAGGGGACTGCGTTTTTAGATGACGGAAGCTTTGGGGATCGTCTTTTATTTTGAATGGCCTCTGCTCTTTTAAAATCTATAGAACAAATTTTATAGATTTTGTAATGTGAGATAATCCCTCTTGGTCCTTTTGACCATCAAAAGAGGAAAAGACAGGAGGGAATGATTCCCTTCAACTCCCAAGGATGCAAATATAAAATGCTCCTTGCTAGCCCCTGGTAGCCTAGGCAGCCAGAGTGAGGGCACAGGAAGGATCATCTCTGCCACCAGGGAAGCACAGGCCTTTGTCCCAGGGAAGTTCATTGAGGACTGAGAGCCCTGAGCAGCAGGTGAACTTGAGAACTTCTGGGCACCCAGCCTTCTCAATGGAGATGACAGCAAAATTGAAATTTCCATACCACCAGGAGGCTTTTAACATCTCAGCTTGGCAGCAGAAGGGGGAGATTCTATGGCTGCCTCCAGGTGATATGGAGTCACCTTCAGGTTTCCCCCGCAGCCCAGAAGAGAACACAGCAGCGCTTGACCAGTGTGCGGCAGGACTAGTCTGCTCCCCGCCCCTCTGGTGGATGTTCACCTACCAGGTCCGCCATTTCCATGGGAAATGCGGCATGGGTTTTGTCCAGCCCATAGATCAAGTTGAGCTTACGGAAGATCCATCAGTTTCAGTTAATGTTAAAAATTAGTTCAAGACCATTTTGGAGAAAAATAGTCCTTTTCTGCTTTTTCCTGGTAATGACCTGAAATATGAGCAGCAATCTTGCTCTGGCGCGGATACCACTTGGCTTTGTGAGAAATTCCCCTAATGGCTTCGATTTAGCATTGTCACCCTTGAAATTAAAAGCTGGTGTTTAAAACTTCATTTTTATAAGGAGAACTTGACATCAGTAATTTTTATACCTTTGATTAAATAACTAAAAATACATTATTATTGGGTTAATAATTACTCTAGATATGGGCAGATTTTTGACCATTTCATTGCATTATTATAGCACAGAAGCAAAATTTCACTCATATATTTGACTTAAATGGCAGTCTTTGGGGATTTGAATCAGAAATTATAAGTTCTACTGCAATTTACATGTTAAGTTCTGTAACCCCGTGATAGTTCAACCATTTGTTAAAAAAAACAGTAGGTGGCCTGTGGTCTGATTTTCAATGAATAATTTTATTTTACATCCAGCACAAGGTCCAGCCGAATGTTTCATTACATTAAAATTTCACCAAGTGACAAAAACCTTGTAATTAAAGAAGCGTTAGCTTTTTGCAGAGGGTTCAGGTAATTTTCAAAACCATTCCTTCTAAATGTGGTTGGGATGGCATTACAGAAATTTCGTCACATAACATCCTCAGACATGTTTTCATTTGAATTATTTAAGCTGTGATTTTTTTCTTCTTTACCAATGAGGAACCTTAAATAATTCAACAGAAATAAGGAATTAAGTAATTACTGAACAGTGACCTTCCGGACCAGACTCCAGAATCATTGATGTGGTTTATACTATGGTATTGTCGTTCCTCTTTTCCTTTTTGGATGCCTTTTATAATTTTACAGTAGCTCACAGTTTATTGTGGTTGCCTTGTTCTTGTAGCATTTGTGTAATTAATGAAGCTTCTCTGCATACCTTCATAAAAGGGGGAAAATCAACGTGGTTATGTCAGGTCCCTGTCTCCTGTGAGGAGAGCTCCCAGAATTACCCATGCCATCTGAGATCCCAAAATACCCATCTTGCCCACGGGCACCTGTAGGGTCTGCAGTGTACTGACATTATTCTTAGACATACTGCCTGGGATGTCTAGGAATGGTGTCCCAGCAACAACCAATCGGGATCCACCTGTGATCTGGCGCTGCTGTATACATTTGGGTAGGGACTACTACTTCTGGAAAACATTGAAAAAGAAAAAAAAAAAATAACCCACATTACCCTCGGTGTACAAAGCAGAGGGGCCATGAAAGGAAACTCAGCCACAGCTCCAAGCCAACCACATTGGAGTAGCAAGCCTGGTGCAGGCTCAGATACATGCATGCTCTCTGCAGTAGCTCTTCTGTGTGCCCAAGGGAAAGCCTTGCTCCCCTCCCTAGGCAGCAGACAGAAGAGTATGTCCTGGTGAGGAGAAATCTAGAATTTGGTGTTCTTGTGCATTCTTGGGGTGCCGTTGGGTTCTTGCTTTGTGTGTGTAAGTGTGGCTGTGTGTTTGTGTGTAGTGAGAATGCTTTTTATGTTTAACATAATATAGGTTGTTAGTACACGTGGCCTGGGGCTTTTAAAAGGAAAACAGAGATACACACATGTAAATCTGTAGACACAACTTGGGAAAATTGGTGCCACTCTCTGCTCAGCTACGTTGTCTGGAGTAGTAGATGGGCAGCCTTGGTACAGAAACCCACACTGTTCCTGGCAGCTTCTCCATCTCCTTTTCCAAAGCCACTAACCTTCCCTCACTGCCACAAGAGTGCCACTAAGTGAGATATGAGTTCAGAGGGGAGAAAGAGCACAGTAGAAAGTCATAGATTTCCACCCCAGTAGGAACAGAATGAGGCATGCCATTCAATCACTGCTAGAGGTAAGTCGATGGAAACCGGGAGAGAGCTTACCTGGATGAAGTCTGGAGCTCTCAGTTTTACCAAAAGGTAAAAGAACAAAAACAATATCTAGCAAGCAGGAAGAAGAAGAAAAAGGTCACATCTGGCCCATTTCTTCCTGCTCACAGAAATGTTTCTTTTTAGATGTCTCTCTTATCGCTCTGAGATGTCTGGTGATAAATCCACATCTCCTTTTTAAAAGACACTTTCTCTGGTTGGCTTCTGTTAACCAAAGAAGAAATACATTGGTTAGGAATTCATAGCAAAGAGTTCATGTGATACTTGGTGATGCCAGAGTCTCGAGACTATGGGGCTTGTGGAAATGCCTAAAAAATAAAAAGTGTGTGTGTGTGTGTGTTTGTGTGTGTGTGTGTATGTATGTGTGTGTGTGTGTGTGTGTGTGTGTGCATATGTTGCCATAAAAAAGAGTAAAGGGAAACTTTCTTGTACGATTTGAACCTAAAGCAATAGGGTAAAGCTCACAAGAGACAAGGAAATGTTTTCCCAAATGAATGGATCCTGAATACCCTAAACTGGCCTCAAGAACATTTCTGGTGACCAGACAGTGGCCAACAAAAGAGGCGTACTGGTACTGTGACTTTTTAGCTTGAGTTAAAAGCCCAACATGAATGAGGACTTCACCTCAAACAGGCTGACAGGACGCCGGAATGCCCCAGTCTGTGACAGATCTGTGCCCTCGCGGTTGGCAGCTCTTATATTTGAGGTGGATAAATGTCTCAGGAACATCATTCAAACCTGTCACTTTCATGTTTGAGCTTTTTTCTAGTATGTTTCTATTTAATTTTTTTTTTTTTTTTACAATTTAACCTTTTTTCTCCCCTGTTAGTCTCTTACTTTCCACGTCTTGAGGGTGGATTCAAACCCTTGCAGGGTAAAAGCAGTGCCACATCACACGGAAAGACTCCAGGAGTTAGTGCCCAGGGCTGCGGGTCAACATGTTGCCCCCACATCAACCTGGCATGTGTCCAGCATCCAGAGGACCAGGACGGCGCTAAGTTTCTCTTCTTTCCCAGCTATGATCGGCTCTGACCCAAAAGTAATCTTAGGGACAACAAAGGTCGGATCGTTCAACAAAATGTAGGTAGGTCCAGCAAAAATTTCTGAACATCCTCCAAAGATGAAGGCCCATGGTCTGCATAGACCTCCTCATGCAAGTCAGCCCCCAAGATTCTCATCTCATTTTCTGGCAAGGCCTGTTGGGCAGTTTGTGGTCACGACACCCCTGGGCTTTTCTAGTGGCGTCGCTCTTCTGCGGAACAGTAGTTCCACCCGGAGAAAGGGCAGGTCTCCGGACGGTAAGACACAAAAGAGTAATCTGAACACTTATGTATGAGCTGACTGGGGATATTTTATGGTATTGTTCTTGACTCAGCACTGGAATTTAAAAACATATTTGCCAATAAGAAATAGTGAATGGCAATAGGACCCTAGATCCCATATTACATTAAAATTAGGATCGGTTTAGCATTGAGTTAGTTTCTCCCTCCTCTCTCCTTTCACCTAAATAATCAAGACATATGACTGACCTGCCTCTACGGAGACTTTTCTCTTTTCTGTTGAATTGGAGGAAGAAAATTTTTGAAAACTGTTTACATTTTGTCCAATCTTGTCCTTGTTTGGAATATTTTAGAAGGTCCACTTTGAAAGGTTGGGAATCCCAAACAAATAATATGTGTTGATCGTCATATAAACCCAAGAAACAGCTTTTACATAAATCACTATGACAAGTATTGGAAGCCAAAATGGCTTCCAAAGAAAAGATTTCTAGCAATCAAAAGTAAAGAAGAGAATGAGTTGAAAAAGTATCACCAGCTAAACTGGACCACACCTGCTCTCTGTCTCATCTGAGTTCACACTGGGCGGAGAACATGAGCCCATCCCAAAGGCTCTCTCGTGATCAGGAGAACCTACCCCTTCACAGAAGGTGCAGAAAGTGTCATGAAAACCTGTGTAGATTCCTGCTAGGTGATGAGCCCCCTGTGTACCTGAGATATTTCTGTCCTATTTGGCTAGATAGTATTTTATAAAAACGCTCCTTTAGTTTCACTGTGTATCTTTTTCTAGGAAAGAAGAAGAAAAGATGACCCCCAGAGCAAGAGAGGTTGCTCTGCAGACTTCTGAGAGACCGAAACAGTTTTGGTTGTGTAGGGCTCTGTAAGAGCAGCCCCTCCCCAGCCCCAGCCAATCTTCCCCCGGGCTAACAATTCTATATCCAAAGTAAATCTAGCTAAAATTAAGAAACAGAGCATACAGCTGCCCTTACTCGTGGCCCACAGATGTTACCAAAATCTGATTAAAAAGCCCTTAATCCCCTGCCGCACCTTTTCATTAATGTAATATTCATTTTTGCCAAATATCTAGCAGTGGGGGGAGAGGGGAGGAGGAGAGGGTGCTGGATCACCAGGATGCCCGTAAACTGACGGCAGGAGACAAGGTGTTGAGGCAGTCCATGTGCTGAAATATTTTTGCTTCTTTTTCTAGAAAATGTGCAATTTGGTCAGGCAGAAAAAATTGAACAGAGCCTTCCAAGCAATAAATCACTGGATTGCTGGTGACATTCATACAATGCGGATATAGTGTTAACTGTAGGACTCAGACAGCCTTTCCTGCGCCCAGCCTGTCCCTAGGAGGTGACCTTGTGACGGCGCGGTAATCAATCATCCTGGCGTAGGACACACTGTTTTTGTTTAATATTACACTATTGGAATATATAGTAAACAAAGTGTAAAGGAAATTTGGAGAGCGAGCACTGTATAAGGAAGCTGTAATATGTGCGCCTGCAGGGACGCACCTTGCTCTCCGCAGCCTGTGAACATTGTCCTTTCTCCGACTCCACGGCGTCCGACACCAAGCACATCAGCATCTCGAAGGTGGCGTTCTGGTCCTGTGCATGGAGCCCGCAGACAGTTAAAATTTTAAGAGAAATAAAACCTGAAGTTTGTAGAGACTGGAGCTACGATTTATAGTCCTCAACTGGAATAGATTTTTGAGGCTTGGTCTCCGTCTTGTTTTTCCCTCCTTTGTCGTTTTTTTTTTTTCCTTTCCTTTTACGTCTCCCCTCAGTGTTTTTATGAACAATATACTTGTGGAAATAATAGAATTTGGCTTCAGAAACACAAATTCAGCCATGCATCTTGTCAAATCCACATCCTCCAGAATATTCTGGAAGGAAACTGAGCCAGGAGCCGTGTCGAGTGTCGATTGCAGGCCAGAGCATCCCGGCCTCATGTAGCTGGAGTGGAGAATCTACTGTCTTTCAAGTGAGTTGCACACAGGACACAGAGAGCCGGGGCCTTAGTGACTGGCTGAGGGTTATTTTCTGTGTCGGCCAGGCTAATCTACAAGGTCTTCACCACTGATGAGGCCAAATTGTATGGAGGAGATTTTCTTTTTTTTTTTTTTTGGTGGTACTGGGGTTCCTGGAAGCCCTTCTTCCTCCGGGCTACACTCCCAGACCTATTTTATATTTTTGAAACAGGGTCTCTTACGCCAGCACGGCTGGCTTCGAACCTGCGCGATCCTCCTGTCTCCACCTCCCAAGCGCGGGGATTACAAGCGTGCGCCACCACACCCGGCATATGGAGGAGATTTTCAAGGAGAAACAGGTTTGACTACATTCACCATGAAAAGTACCAAGACTCTCAGTTCTTCTGAATCCTTTGGCCTTTCTCTGGGGAGTGAGCTGTCTGGGCAGCAGGTTGGGGGGGGGTGAATTTTGCATATTTGTAGTGCACCTGTCCACCCACAAAAGGGGTGGCGGGCCTGCTTTTGTTTGGGGGGATTACGTTGTCCACGAGGACCGTGAGCTTGAGCTAAGTGGAGAATGGGACTCCAAGCACGCAGTGGAGAGCTTTCCATGGCTCTCTGAAATGGCATGGTTTAGTTCACACAGCATCCAGGCATCTTCTCCCAAACATATCTGAGTGTTCCTTGTCGTTCATGGAAAATTGTCAAGTCAGAAACAGTTGATTTTTATAGTGAGAGTCTTGGGGCCTCTCAGTGAGGCTGGTGCTCATACCGAGCAGAGAAGAACAAAGCAGAGCCTTTGAAACCAGCGTCGTGAAATGTGTTCACAAAGAAGCAGCAGCCGTGCGGTGCCTGCGTGAGCACAGCCTCGTTTCAGGCTTTGGAAATGAGGTCCCAGGCCCACACATCCAAGCTTCCCTCGGGGCTGCTGGGAAGAGCATCATTTTGCAGGGTGGGGCTTCAGCAAAGCCCCCTCATGCGCAGGGCCCCGGCTGGCAGGAGAAGGCAGCTTGAGTCTGCAGAAACCCCAGAACCACCGAGCAGTACTAAGAAAGCTCTGGAAATGAGGGGAAATCTGAGGCCACAGAAGGGCCTGGCCATTGGATGAGATTGCTGGGTGCAGTCAACAAAAGTCCCGTAGGGACCCAACAGGTTGGGGCGTTTCAGTCCAGCTATTGACAGCGAATCAATCCAGGTGTGTGTGTTGAAAAGTTTTTTTATCAAGCCAGAAGAAATCACTCTTCATTCTTATATCAAACATCCTCAGAAGAGGCAACTTATTTTTCAGCGGGAGAGAGAGATGGAGGGACATGGAAACAGATAAATAACCTCTTGTCGGAGACCAAAATTGCCTCTGGGAAGCAAGGACAGAGGCTAGGAGCAGAAGGAAAATATGTCTGTCTGTCTCTCTCTCTGCCCCCCCCCCCCCGGCTCTCCATCCATCCAGCAGCCCACAGCACAGTCCTTGCCTCCTGGCAGCAGGTTGCACACAGCTGCAGGACTGGATGCTGCCACTTGACAAGCAAATGCCTCTCCTCTTCCTTCCTTTGAGTTGGTTCAGGGGCACCAGTAACAATGCTGCGTGTGCCTTTAATTCATGCATAATGATGATGATGGTAATAATAATAATAATCAGCTGTCAGCAAACGTGGTCTTCCAAACCGTCTTTGAGGAAAACAATTGTAGCCCTTGAAATTGATAAACTTTCAGGTAGCAAAGCCCTCTGGAAAGCTCCATCAGTTGGAATCAGCAGTGTTTATTTCTCTTTCTTGCTGAAGCGTGTATTTTGGTGTGCTTTATATTTATGCTGGGAGACCTTACCTTCTGTCTGTGTAATCTAGCTCAGCAGATAAGAAACATGGTTCTAGGAAACATGCCATCCTTCCTGTCCTCAACATTGTCTTCTAGTTGCTACCCTTCCTGGGTAGAAGATGTCCTAGGTATCGTGTCTCAATAGACAATATTATTCTCGAAGAAACACTACTGTTCCCCCCAGCAGGGGTGACTTGCAAGCAAGTGGTCTTAATATGCAGCAAGAAATTACAGACAACTGAATCCAATTTGCATAGCTTTAGCTGTGCTAAAATTCTAGTCTCCAAAGGATAAACGCAAAAAAAAAAAAAGTGGTCTATCTTTGTGTGTTTAATTATCTGACTTTAGCTAAGTTATAATTGCTACAATGAGCATTTAAGATTTTTTTTTTTTGGACAAAAGCAGTGAGCATTTTTCAAATTACTGGATAAAAAAAAACTGAGTGAGAGTAAAAAAAAGAGAAATGCATTTATTGGGGTGGTTAAAATGAGAGGTGACATAAATTATTAGCATCTCCCGATTCTGCTTAATCCACCAACACTCCCAGAAGTCCCATACTTAATATAAATATGTTTATGTGGTTTTTAGCAACAGAAAGTTAAGGTCTGAGAAAATGTGCCATCTCCTTTCATCATAAATGATAAGCATTTATTTATTTTTTTAGTTAAAACTGTGCAATATTTATTTGAAGGGCAAATGATATATTTTAAAAAAAGAAAATCAAAATACAAGATTCATTGTTTGGCCTGGAAATTCCTCACCAACAATAAAAATGGAGTGTCTATAAAAAATGTATCGTTCTCAACCTTAAGGGGAGAAACGAATGTGATTCTTCAAGTTTGCTTTTCCTTTAAATGTGTGGAAGGACGGGGCTTCTGTACTGTGCGACTCCAGGAGGAATTTATTGATTTAAAATAATAGTAATGTGCACTTTAGGATCTTACCTCCGAAGACCTTCAACGTGAAATATTCCAAACAAAGTACCAGGAAGAGAAATGTAGCTCAGAGCCATCTAAATGTGAATAGACGCCCAGATTCCTTTTGGAGGGTACAACGATTTAAATATCTCTCACAAATCTCTGCTCCAGGAAAATAATTCTGACGTTGGCCAGTCATATATCAAAGATTGAACACAAATAAAGGACTTCCTGGAATGAGGAAATATTTATTAGTCTCAGGTACCTGGCAAAGAACACGGGATCCCACGTTTAGAGGGTTTTATCTTTTGTTTAATCAACAGTTACTGTCAAGTCTGAGCAATCTACCTCCAGAGAGGAAAAGAGAGAAATCTGTTATTTGTATTTGTCGTGAGATACATTGATAAGCTTCAGCAGCACCCGAATTTTCAATAGATTTTTGTTTTGTTTTGTAAATACCAAAGGCACCCTTTTTGCCTTAAATAAAAGCAAGCCAAGAGGGGAGTCTGCTGACAGGTTACTGGGAATTCGACACACAAATACTATCAAAGCCGCGTGGGCTCCCTCGCAGAATCACATTACATACCTATCGCGAAGCTGGGGCTCTTTGGGGAATGTTCATTTTCGCTCCAGTACCGTTCCCGAGTCCCACCTCCTGGAACAATCATGGGTGTCAGGTAGAGTCCGACTAGACAGGATTAAGCTATCACCCCCCCCTGCTGTGTGTTAATTTATTGTTTCAGACATTTTCATATCTGTCTGATTCATTTTCACCCGCTCCGCTGCGGTCGCACAAAGTTCTCGGTCTCTGCCAGTCCAAGTGGCACTGGGGTGCAAGTAGCTGGCACCGTGAAATGGCTTTCTTCACAGCGCACAGCCAGGTGCGTCCTCGGAGAGCACAGCTGTGCCTGCCTGCAGGACCGGGAATAAGACGCCGCGGCCAGGCCAGCCAATATGCTTAGGTGTGACCCAGAAGCCCAAATCCTGGCTTTTTAGTAAACAAGAAAGGAAATTGTGAGCGGCTGAGATCCCAGCGCGAGACGCCTTTAGGAAATGGTGTTATTTCCTCGAGAAAAGACGGGGTCGCAGCTGCTTGGAATTTACATCAAAAATACCTTCTTTCTAGATTTGTTCCACCCGTAGAACCTCCCGGAAAGGCGTTTGCTTCTGTTTGCCAGTTGAACGCACCGGGTCCCCCTCCAGTTTCGCCCCAGGCTCAGTCTCCTGCGTTTCAGGAGTCCAGCACAGAGACAAGCTGGAGGAGGCTGCAGAAAGAACTGGGGAAGGCAGAGCCGGCCTTCGCCCTGCCAATCCTTTCCTCTCGAAAACTCTCTCTGCTGATTTAAAGGGAAATCATAATAAACCAAAAACCCCTAATTCAGACATTTCAGTGGAGCAAGCAAGGAAATTTGGTTTCCCTGGGCAGGCAAGCGGCATTCGGTGGCATTAGGCGGGAGCTTTGGAAAGCTGGTTGTGCCAGGCAAGGGGAAGGGCAGGTCGGGTCTGCCAGGCAGCCTTTGCACACACCTTGCCAGGGAGGAAAGCAAGTTTCTGATAAAAGTACCCGCTATGGCTCAGGGATGGGGAGGGACTTACCCCCCCTCTGCAAGGGAAGGGGGGCTTTGGAGAATAACCGAGGAGCGCAGCTCCCTCAGCCAGCGCGTCCCTCCTCGGCTGATCTCACAAGCTCGCCTGGGAGAGTGGGACTTGAAACCTAGTTCGGTCTGATATGAAGGTTCCCATTTTAAAAGCTTGGCAGATAACTGGAGCATATTTCTGTCGTTTTTTTTTTTTTCTTTCCCCTCAATGAACAAACACAAATCCTTGTCATTCCAGGTAGCGATGAAGGGCCAGGGAATGTCTTTGGGGCCTCCCTCCTGGACGACCGGTTTGAAAAATCAGGCCACGACTTTTATCAGCACAACACGCCTTGCTCGCCATTTAGAAAATAATTGCCAAGTCGCGTGTTGTTAGTGACGCGGACCAAGCACTGTCTGACACTTAGCGGGAAAGGAAAGGGCCTCAGAGCCCCATTTTTGGTTTTTGTTAAAATTAAAATGTTAACGTGAGTGTTCCGAATGGCACAGGACAGATGCTGACGGCTAACACAAGGGTGTGCAAAAGCGCCCAGACACGGAGGATATATGTGGAGAGCTGCTATCTATGATACATTAAGTTTCCATAAAGCAAGTTTTCTAAAAGCAAGCAATTGCTTAAAATCAGACCTACTTAATGGGGTGAGGGTCCTGTCTTTCTTTAGATGTGCCTTGTGAATATCTACGAGGGTGTGTGGACCAGGCTCACAGGCACAGAAGTCCTCTGTTCAACTTTAGTGAATTCTGCTAGGACGGCAGACTGAAGGGAATTTAACACTTACCAACTGGATTTATGATGTCTATGTCATCCACCCTGTTTCTGACATCAGGAAATGTTCAACATGAGGGACTCGTTCAATGATTTTTTTTTTAAGTACACTATAAAACATTTCAGTCTCCTCTCTTTCTGAAATCCATAAACGGCTAATTTCATCTCCCAGTCATACAGTTGGAATCTGAGAGTTTCATCTGCTAATTATTTGGCACCATTTTCTGCTTTAAATCACCATGCTATTGTGTGATGGAGACGGCAGCCTTAACCGTGGGGAGGAACTCTGAGCTGCCGCTCTGGGCTTGTCTAGGCTTTCTGGGCAAAGATCTCAGCTCTGTGATTGTGGGTGCTGCTGGTTAGGTGAGGCTACACTCAATTGAGTATTGGGTGTCTGGATTCAGTACATTTATCCACCGAACGGATGTAGGCAGAACAAAGACCCAGGACATGCAGGTCCCTTATTAGGACTTGGAAATGAATTGCAAGGAATTATTGAAAAAGTAAAATAAAAATCCAAGCAATTCATAATTAATTTTTTTTTTTTTTTTTTTGCGGGTCTGGGGATGGAACCCAGGGGTATTTGACCTCTGAGCTACACCCCTTGGCCTAATTTTTATTCTTTAAATGTGTGTTTTTTAATCCTTAAAACTGGGTGTTTTTTTTTTTTTTCTCTCCCTGCTGGAGACACTCTCACTAATAATCTCTCTTTTATTTTCCAGTTGGAATAAAAAGGGCTCACCTCTGAATTTGAGCCCAAGAGCCCTCACCTTTCAAAATGTGGTAACTGCTCAAACCTTAGCATTCATTAAAAAATGTCTGTGCTCCTGCTATGGGCTTTTTGAAGGCAAATGGATCTGAGGACTTGGGAGGGTGGAGAAGAGGGGATATTTTGTGTGAGTGGAAATCTATCTCTTCTCCCCCTCTCTCCCTTTCACTCTCGGCTAATTAACAGCACGCCTGTTCACTGGTTATATTTTATCTGCAACTCGGAGGCTTGCTGCGGTTTTCTGGAAGGTCGCTGCTGATTGAGCCCAGGCTCTGTGTGTCTGGTTACACTGAGCGCGCGGCGCAGCAGGCTAGCCTGTTGTACCTCCTGTATCGACTGTGCGCTGGCCATGGACGCTGCGTGCCATATATCACTCCCAACTCGCAGCGCTGTTTTCTGAAGTCAAAATAACCCTCTCCTTCACTCCCATTATCACAAATCATTCCGCAATCCAGCTCCCCGAGTCGCGTTAGGACGCGGGAAGAGTGATGGAAGTCACAGTGTGCTGGGGTGCCTGGGACCCTGTTCTGGATTTGAGGGATGCTGCAGCTCCCTACCTGGCTGAGACAGCCACACCACAGGACACCTCGGCGGTGATGTCTTTTTAATTTTTCATTTTAAAGCAATAGGAGAGGGGAGGAAGCGAGCCAGCTCGGCAGGGTGTTCGCTCCTTACCCTCCAGGGCTCTGCCGGGGAGCTAACGTGCAGTGTTTAGTCTCAGCCAGCAGAAAACCAACCACAGGAAGGCAAATTTGGGGGCCATCCACTCAACAAATCCTCCACGTGCCCGCTGCTCTCTGGCGCACCCCCTGTTACTGCTGAGTGTGGGGGCTTTGAGAAGAGAATCGTGATTCCTGGGGTGCTAGAAGCCACCGTGGCCGCCATGGTGCATTAGGTGCGGTGGGCCGCTGCTTAGCAGCCAGACATCGACACCGTGCGCAGGGGAGAGGGCTCTGAGGTAGTTAGTGTCTCTGTTTCTATATTTATATTTTATTTCCTGAACATAATTTTTAAGTATTGAAAAAAGGCATGGGAGAATAAAAAGTGTGGACCTTTTATGTTACCCCATCAACTAATGGGGGTAACATCAGTAATTCACACACACACACACACACACACACACACACACACACACACACACGCCTGTTCATTTATAAGGCCTTAGTCATCTCCACAGTGTTCAAGGAGCTGAGATCCAATGTGTCATACCAATGCAAGCGAACCAAGACTTAAAATGTTCCTGTACAGGCATGAGGTTTTGTGCAAAACAAAAGAGGAAAGAAAGAGAAAGAGAGAGAAAGAAAGAAAGAAAAAGAAAGGAAGGAAGAGGAGTGGAGAAACAGATTTCTCAGTTCTGGAAGGGTCTTAATTTCTTAGTTTCTGTGTCCTCCCCTCGTTGCAGCTAAGGGTGCTGGGAAGGGCAAGGCCAGAATATTGGGAGCAGGAGCTCAATCTCGGCTCCTCCTGCACGTGCTGCTCTTTCTCTTTCTTGAGGGGGCATCAGCGCACGATGGCAAAGGCTCCGGGTTGCACTGTCAGCCACCATGCCTGTGTTTTCTGAGCCTTCTGTTTCTTCTCTGAAAGTCAGAGCAGCCTTGCTTTGGCGAGATGACAAATAGATAAGTGTCTGCCTTGACAGTTTGGTTTGTGAGTCACTGCAGGGACCTCCTAGCTCCCCGCTCTGCGCAGCGTGCCCCCGGAGGTGAAGACAGGCAGCTCTTGGGGGATCACTGGATCCTAAACATGACTGTGCACCGGGCACAGCGCGCGCCCACCTCCGCAGGATCCAGGAGCCAGGGCAGGAAGCTGGTGCCCCTTCTCTCCATCACGAGAAACTGACAAAACCAGGCTTGCTGTACAGGAAGAGGCCATCATATCAGGGCTCTCACAGACCCTGTGAGAGCCAGGGTCCCCTCACATGACAGTGACAGGCCCCTCGGTGTCAGGCCAGGCTCACACAGCAGGGCTGGTTTTTACAGCCCCAAGGACCTCTTTTCCCCTGGGCTAGCACTCAGCTGCCACCCCTGTCCTTCTCAGAAACACTGCTGAACACTCAGCCAACTAGAGACCCTTGCACCCCAGCTCTGAAGCCAGGATTCGTCTCAACACTTTTGCTGCTAAAGAGGAGGTCCTTGCTGTTGTTTTCATGTTCAAGGCCAGATTAACTTGCTGAAAGGGAAACTCATTGAGGTGTTGAACAGTTGCTCCCTCCTATGTCCGCATGCTAAGCCCTGAATCCCACAGAGGAGAGGACTTCTCAGATGTGATGAAACCAAGGATCTTGAGATGGGAGAGTATCCTGCATCATAAGGGGGCAACCAGTAGAGACCCAGGGTACTTAGAGGGGCAGAAAAATCTCCATTAGTTGGAGAAGAGGGAGCCAGGGAGCAAGAACGTGGAGCGAGGCGAGGAGGGACTGCCAGCCCAGGAATGCTGCAGTGGCATCCGTAGCTGGGCAAGGCGGAGTGCTGGGAAGGAACACAGCCCCACAGAGACTGAGCCTGCAGCTCTTGACCTTGAGCTGTCAGAGATGACCCTGTAGATGGGAGTGGCTGTTTGTAGTGCTCTGTTAGAGCGCCCTAGGAAACTGCTGCCCGGGCATAAGATGAGTTCCTTCAGGGAGTGTGGAGGCTTGGCTCCCTCTTACCCAGCTCCAGTATTTCCTGACCCTTCTCTGACTCTTAACATCACCAGGTGGTACACTGGGGAGATGGAGAGCTAACTCTGACCTCTGCAAAAAGGCATGAGCTGATCCTAGCCATTTCCGAGGCTCCAAAGAGTAGGTGTCGAAGTCTTGATGTTGAAAAAGTGTGTGTGTTTTTGTACTTACCAACTGGCTGTCTATGTAGTATTTCTGCCTGGGCTAACACCCAGCCAGGTCTCATGAGAAAGGCTGACCATGTGAGATTGAACAACAAATGCTATTTGGATAAATTCTGGGCAAGCAGCTGAGTTTTCACATGTTCTTCCAACCCAAACTCGGGAGCTGTGTGAAATTTACACACTGTTCCTTAGTGGTCTGTGGGAAAGGGAAAGAATTGGGAAATGGGAAATGAGAGTACTCTGAGAGCAACCCCAGTCCTGACCCCAGGGCAGGGGAGCTGTTTAACACCCCAGCACCATATATCCTGATCCTCGTGGGCAGGGCTCTGCAGAGAACTGCGCTGAGCTCTGCGGTGCCTGAGCAGTGCTGGTGTGGTTCTCAGCACAGTGCTGTCCTGTACTGGGGCACGAGTCAGCAAACTGACCATGTGGTCTGCGTTGGTCATGCATCATGGGGAGCAGGACTCTCTCCCCATGACCCGGGCATTCCCCAAATAATCATGTTGGGCGATACTAAATCTCCAATTAAATTATAAGGCCATCCACACCTTTAGCAACCCAGTTCCTGATTTCTATGCTTCTCCAACATTTGTTAAATGTTTCTTCTCTGTACAATTTTTTTTTTCAACCGAAAGGCATGGAAAAGCCATGCGTATTGTACACAAAGTACGCATATCTCCGTGAGCATCATATTTCTTGCATTGGTTTGACACATCGGATCATATTTCTGGGATGGGAATCTTCATTCTACTGAGTAGGATGACTGCAGCCCAGAACTCTAGAGTGTTGGGAACAGACAGTATTTTGTACACCACCCTTATGTTTTGGTCTGACAATATGGCTTTTATGGGAATAGTATATTTTCAAATTTCTGACAAGCTCAACAGACTCAACAGTGAACGAAACACCAAATAATAGTAAAACTTATCTATGGATAAGTTTCTTACCAACTTAAGAAATTTATACGTGCACACGCCCACACATAAACACATACACGCTCATGGGATCGCAGATGAGTCCGAATGGCCAATTTAAAACTGCACTTTGATTCTGCTGAAACTGTATGAAACATTGCAAGGGAAAGAAATAGAAATTTAAATGTACTAAAAGGAAAAATTTAATTCTGTATTTCTTGCATCACTGCTTTGAGTAGGAATGGTCCTGTGTTCTAGCACAGGTCATCATGTGCAGCTGAGATTTGCACTCAGTAGGGAAGAGAGGAAGATCTAGCCTCCTCTTGTTTCTGAGTCATCCATGAAACACTCGCTGCCAAGTTAGGATAATATAAAAGCCCAAACTAAGAAATGCTAAGTGACCTAATTAGAAGGCTCAGTTCTCGAATTTTGAATAAGTTTTCAACAGAGCCATTAAGAACAACCAGTCTCAATGGTAACTTACCAAATGTTGGTCTTTTGTCCAGTGTGTTGCATTGAGAGTGACATCACAGACTGAATGATGGGGACCATACGATGGCCTACACATAGTAATTTCTAAAACTCGGGGTTAGCCACAAATGCCATAAAATTACATAAAATACTTAAAAATCAATCCATAAAACACTAGGCAAGGAAATAAGGACAATGGATCCAATCTCGGATCTCTGAGAGATGGGAAGAGAAAATTAAAATGAGGATCGCCTTAGCCCAAAACATGTGGAAGGGAAACCTTTGGATAGAAGCCAGGGTAACTGGAGGGGCTGGGGTGTCCCTCAGAACAGCAGCAGCGGCCAGAGCTGTGCTGACTGAGGCCCGCCCCAGCCAGGGCCCAGTACTGCACAGCATCAGCATCTGCCACAGATGGACTCAAACGGAGGAGCCAGGAGCCAGGCAGGTGCATGTCTCAGGAGGGCCCAGAGCCTCCACCCACAGCACAAAAGAGAAAGAAGGTAGGAGAGGAGAGTAATTAGCCAGTAAACAAAGAAATAATATTTCCCAGAGCTGAGGAAATACTCATAGCTTCTGAGCACAAAGCAGATGGGTGAAAAGATGGACACTGTGCTTCATTACTCTTGAATTTCTGAGCCCCAAGGGCATGGGGAGTTGATTAAAGGCGTTGATAGGAAAAGAAAGTATAGAATCATGTTGACTTAAATATACTCAGCAGCAACACTAAGAAATAGAAAATACTGAGTGATATTCCCAAAGTTCAGAGGGAAAAGGATTTTGGACCTAGATTTGTATACCTAGCCAAACTGTCTTCTGATATGAGAGCAAAATAAAATATTTTCACTTTAGAGGGACCTATAAAGTTTGCCTTATCTAGACTGCTTTAGAATGATAACTAGGGAAGGAGCTCTAGGAAAAATAAACAGAATAAGCATACCAGGTTTACTATTTTGCTCCTACCTGAAATAAAATAGGACTCTCTTTGTAATCCACTTGGCCTCCCAAAACCTTGGTTTTCTCATCTGTAAAATAGAATAATTGATCCATTCACAAGGCAACTATAAGGATTGAAGATAGAAGAAGACAAATGTGGAGAAGCTGTTTCCTACAAGAAGTAGCAAGGACTTCTGCATGCACGCGCGCGCGCGCGCGCACACACACACACACACACACACACACACACACACAGAGTTGTCCAAGCTTAAATTCTGATGCAAGAGTTCAAATTAACTCTTTGAAGTTGTCATTTCCAAGGAAGATATATTTCTGGAATGGAAATAAGATTAACTTATGTTTTCTAATTCTTAGTTTTCTCCCAAATATGATAAGTTGATAAGATTCTTCTCAACACATTCTACTCCTTTCCCTGCTGTAATTTCACCTGTGCACATTTGTCTGACCTCTTTTGGGCAGCAGTGATACTAAATATGTCTGGTATTAAATGAATTTAACAATCACAGGGCTATTATTACCCAATCATACCTAATTTTTTGTAACAAGTTTTACATTTGAGTACTTTTTTTAAAAAAAGGGTTGAGGAAGAAACAGGAAGTTGCTATTCAATTACACGATATATTTTATTTAAAATTGTTCAATTTCTTTTATGTAGAACTCATTTGAAGATGATTAATGATAGAGTATATCTAAAGACACTGACCTTTTGACAAGTTTTGCCATACTTAAAGTGATGGGCATTTTATATCCAAGTAAAAAGGGTAAGCTGACATGATACAATTTGTTTTCTCATATGGAGGTGGTAGTCATTACATTGATGCTCATGGAGCTTCTGTTCAGCCTCTATGGAAAGTAATGTGACTTCTCAACACATTGAATATCGAATTACCATGTGATCTGAAAATCCCACTTCTGGATCTAGACGTAACACAATTGGAAGCAGGTTCTCAAATAGGATATTTGCACACCCACATTCATAGCAGAATTATTCACAACAGCCAGGAGGTGGAAGAATAAACTCAACTAGCTACCGATGGGTGAGAAAATAAACATAATTGGTACGTACCTGCAACAAAATATTACTTATCCTTAAAAAAGAAAGATACTGACACATCCTATAATATAGATCAGTCTCAAAGTCATCATGCTAAGTGAAATAAGCCACTTACAGAGTGCCATGTGCTGCAGTGTTGTATTCATGAGGTCCTTAGAGCAGTCAACTTCGTAGAGACAAGAAGTAGAGTGGTGGTTCTGGGGCCGGAGGAGGACAGAGGAGTCAGTGTTGAATGGGGCTGTTTCAGGTTTGCGAGGTGAGGGGAGTTCTGGGGATGGACAGTGGTGACAGTTGTGAGTGCCCCTTATGTCTCCAGTGTGATGCACACAGTAAATTTTATGCTGTATGTATATAACTACAATAAAAAATAAAGAAAAAGCAGATGGAGCTAGTTGAAAGTTACTGAAGGTACAGGTCTAGATATGGATAGCCATTAATACCACATTTTATTAAAGAACATGTAGAAAAAAGTAAACAGGAAAGATCTGATTGACAGTCTCACGCCTCTACAATTGTGTATGCCACTCCTGTTTCTGAAAAATTCCCACTTATGTCCATGGGCACTGTGAGGTCTGGCCATGAGTTCATGCCACAGGAGGACTGAAAACAAAGGGACAAAGACAGCGAAATTCTCACCGACCATTGCCCTGCCTCGAGATAACTGGCCGCTAGTACACCAACCAGTGGCTTACAGAACTCCTCCTGTATCTCCACTTTCTTGCCCCATAGAGAGCCCCTCGCTTGAAAGGAGGAGGGCTTTCTGACTCTCATGGGCTCTCCTAGGTCAGATGCCTAGGTTTTATTCCTAAATGAAGTCTGTTCCCTACTGTCAGGTCTTGTTTTCTTTGTCCCAATACGCCCCAGCAGTGTCTCTTGGCAAGTTATAAAATGCTCAGCTTTCAAAGATGCAACATGTCCACTGTAGGAATTTGTCTATAGCTTGCTGATTTTCTCAGTAATGTGCATATGCCACAGTGTATCCATGTGCGGCCCTCCAGGATGCTTTTGATTTTCACAAACATTGCTACCACGGACATTTGTGTACTTATTTCTTTGGTGCATACCTGCAAACATTTCTGTTGGGAACATATCAGAATGAAATGGTTGGGCCCTAGGGTATGCATATACTTAATTGGCAGGTCACACCAAGCATTGTCTCCCAGTGATGAACCGATTTACTCTCCCGCCACTGATGCTTGGGACTTCTGTGTGCTTTAGATTTCTACCTACCATTGATGCTGTCTCTTTTAGGTTTAGCTGTTTTGCTGGGTGTGCAGGTGACTCACTGGGCTTTAATTTTGATTTCTGTGTTTCCTGATGAGAAGGAGGAGCTTATCTATATCGACTGACTGTTTGGTCATATTCTTCTGTGAAATACCCACTCAAGTTTCTTGCTCGGTTGTTTTTTGACTTGGTGAATGATGTTTGGATTCATGAAGTTTCACAATGTCAGTGATTCCAATTTATCAACCCTTTTGTTTAGGCAGAGAGCTTTCTCTATATTCTAATTCTTCTTACTGTGCTTAGGAAGTCTTTTCCAAGCCGCATTCATTGAGATAGTCTGTTGTTGTACTTTCTCTAGGATTTATTATTTTGCCCTTTATGTTTTGTTCTATAATATATCTAGTTAGTTGTATATGGGAGTTCATTATACACCTCTCTCTGGCTGTATTTCGACATATCCACAATAAAAATAATGATAAAACACATTTGCTTTGTCTTTGAACAATCTTATATCAAATGTTTCCAAAAAGGGGATCTGTGTTGAAGTTTGCCAGATGTGTATGGATCAGCTGATATAGTCACATGGTCTCAATATTATAATGCTGTGATATGATGAGCTTTAGTAAAACAATGTTTGAAAAATCATGCTGTTCCTGCTTTTGGGCCACCTGGCTAAGTCATGGGACAGTGTCTCTTTGGAGCCATGGTGGGTTACACTTCTGTGTGTGCGTGTAGGGTGCCTACAGAGAGGTTGTCCTGTGTTTTCCGTTGAGGATCCTGCTGGGCACCAGGATGAGGCGACTGAGCTGAAGGTAGCACGCTGCCTCGTCTTGTTCAGCGGGAGCGCACCTGGAAGGCCAGAATGATTTTCTCCTTGAAAGTCTGGTGAGACCCACTAGAAAACCATCTGGGTATGGTGTTTATTTCCCTTCTCTCCCCCTGAATATTTTTAAAACATTAATTTAATTTTTGGAGGTCAATAGATTTCAATCCTTCTACTTATTCATTAATCAGTTTTAGTTAGGGATTTTGTTCTAGATATGGTTCCACTCTATCTAAGCTTTTTAGATTCATGTTGTAAGGTAGCTTGTAATATCTTAAAAATCACTTAGAAGCATTTTTTGGAATCTCCACATTGGTTCCATTTTATTTCTAATATTCCTTGTTGTCTTGCAGTTTTTCTTTTAAAAATCTTGCTAGACTTGCCTGTTGTATTTGCTCTGTGGAGAGGTGGTTTTCACAGTCGGCAGTGTTTTCTCGTCTGTGTAACTGCTTCATTCTACATAGCCAACATTTTTTCTCAGTGTTTCCTGTTTTTTCAGGGGCATTCTACCTCCAAGCTACACCCCAATCCCTGTTTTTTTATTTTCTAATATATATATATATATATATATATATATATATATATATATATATATTGTGTGTGTGTGTGTGTGTGTGTGTGTGTGTGTGTGTGTGTGGTACTGGGGTTCCTGGAAACCCTTCTACCTCCGGGCTACCCGTCTACCATGCCCGGCTTAATTTTAATGTTTTAAAACAGGGTCTCATTAAGTTGTGGACAGCCTCACTAAATAGCTGAGGCTGAGCCTGGTGTGGTAGCACAAGCTTGTAATCCCTGTGCTTGGGAGGCAGAGACAGGAGGATCGCACATGTTTGAAGCCAGCCTCAGCAACTTAGTGAGACTGTTTTCAAGTAAAGTATAAAATAGGTCTGAGAGTATAGCCCAGAGGTAGAAAGCTCCACCCCCAGTGCCAACAATAAATAAATAAATAGATAGATAAATAGATAGATATATAGATAGATAGCTGAGGCTGACCACGAACCTGTGATTTTCCTGTCTCTGCCTTTCAAGTACTAGAATTACAAGCGTGCACCACCACACCCAGCTCACATTTGCTGTGTTTTCACCTAAGAATATATTAGTATTTCCCTCTTTCTATTGTTTTTTTGCATGTCACATATTATCATATTTTAATATTTATTTACTTATTACTTATTTATTTATTTTTTGGTATTAGGCATTGAACCCAGGAGCCTTTTACCTCTGAGTTACACTCCCAGCCTCATTTTATTTTTTTATATTATAACAGGGCCTTACTAAGTTGCTGAGGCTGGCCTTGAACCTGTGATCTTCCTTTCTCAGCCTCCCAAATCCTAGGATTACAAGCCCACACCATCATGCCCAGCTTACACATTTTTTCTTATAAGTAACAATTTCACTATACAATGTAAACATTTTATTTTTGCAATACAAGTACCAGGGATGGAACCCAGGGGCATTGTACCTCTGAGGTACACCCCAGCCCTATTTTTTATTTTTATTTTTGAAACAGGGACCCACTGAGTTACAAAGGGCCTTGCTAAGTTGAGACTGTCCAGGAACCACGATCCTCTGGCATCAGCCTCCCAAATGCTGAGATTAGAAGTGTGCGCCCCCACGCCTGGCCCCCAGATGTGGGGTTTTAGAACTACTGTTTGGTTGGGGCTTTATGGGAAGCAGGTGCACAGTCTGTAGGTTCACTTGTGTGATACAATGGTTGAAAAGTGTTGACTCTTTCCACAGTGATTCGCTTCCTTGTCTGTGTCTGGAAAACCTTGGACTTGGACTCATATTTGATAGACCTTCTTCACTGACAGTACTGGCAGCCCATGAGTGTTTTCCTCTGTAGAAGACTGACATTGGACTTTGCTTGGCCTGGGCCAGGGGTTGCCACTGGCATGAACCAGTGTGAGTGAGTCTGGTTCTGGCGTCAGCCTGAATCGGCGAGCCTGGGCTTCAGCTCCCTGGTGCTGGTGTTCCCAGGTGTCGTGCTGATATTGGTGTGCATGGCTGTCCCTGCCGCATGCATGTTTCCTTCATGGCACACAACACCTCTCTTCTAAGTACCCCAAATCTGGCTCACTTTGTGGGCACTGCACTACTTTCTGTGTTCCAGCAATGTATCTGTGATTATCCTTGATGAAGGCTCTGGCTGCTCTGAGTGGGGGCTCGTCTGGGTTTCTAGTTGGTCCTTTCTTCCTACAGGGCCAGTGCTGCCCAGCCCTGCCTGTGCTCACATGCGCACCAACCAGACTTGGTTTTACATTCTGTGTGAGTAGGGTGATCTTTTGCACTGCTGAAAAGTACCATTACCAATTACTTGCTCATAAACTAAGTGAGAAACAGCAGAGCCAACTCCTGGTAGACTCAGCTCAGCGCCAATGAGTTTTCCACCTCTTGAGGCAGGTGACTAGTCTGATGCTTTCATGCAGATTTACAGAGGTTTCTGGCAAGTGCTCAATAAATATTTGCTGTGTGGCTGAGTCCAAACACTCCACGTTGTCTCCTGATCAGAATCTCTGATAGTCACTGTTGTTTGCTAAAGAAAAGGAAAATTTAAAAATTTGTCAATTCTGCAGACTGGGGGTTTTAATATGCACAGAAGAGTCATGCTAGAGTGAAAATAGGAATTTATAACATTAAAGGAAGAAATGGTTTGTTCACCTACAGTGGTCCATTTTCCATTCTGTAAATTTTGGAAGGAGTGTGATTCTATGCCAGGACATAGTGGTTCAACTGCTGCCCCTGCTCCAGGTGTTCTTCTGAATGTTAATGACTGGCAGTACGCATGGGAGACAGACTCTAACGTGGCCTCAGAAAACCCTTCAGCGCTTACCTGTTTGCTTACAGGGTGCTCTCCTCTGGAGTGAGGATAGGACCTGTGATGTGAGATGCGATTGAAAGCTCTGCTTGCTGAGAGAGCCTTCCCTTGCTGACTTTGAAGAACCAGGTTGGCCTATTGTGAGGCCATGCGGGAGGGCTGAGAGCAGACTCTGACCCACAGCCAGCAAGTTCAGTGACCACGCCCCTCGGCCCATGACCTACAAGGAAATCCACGCTCCACCCTCCAAGTTGAGCCCCAGATGAGGACTCAGCCCTGCCACACGCTGCGGCAGCTCTGCACAGGACCCAGCTGAGCCACAGACACCGGGAGAGGACAAATCCATGCTGCATTGAGCATTGTGCTTAGGGCAAAACTGCCACAGAGCAGCAGATAGCAGGTAACACTCGGGAGAAAGGCTTTAGAAGCTCCTCCGTCAGATTACCTGCCAATATTTTTTCAAAGTATTGTAGTTATTAGATAGGCATATAGTCCTTTCTTTATATTTTGGCCATAGACTGTATCAGAATTGTGTGGCTATTAAATATACACACAATACAGTTTTACTCAGCCACAAAGAATCACAAAGTTAAGTCGCTCACAGGAAAATGGATCTAACTAGAGAACATTAGTTAAGTGAGATCACCCAGGCCCAGAAAGCCAAAGATCATGTGTCTTCTCTCATTTGTGGAAACTGGAGAAAAATTAAGAAACAAAAGAGACTTCAGATGGAGAGTGGGGATAGAGGAGGAAGGACAGGGGCCCAGCGACGCCGCATCCATCCAGGAAGGTGCACTACCAACCTCACTGACGTGTGTGGGAAGGGACGGGGGAGGGAACGCGCCGAGCGGTGTGTGCATGCATGTTTGTGTCTCTTTGACCTCACTATGCTGCATAATTGTCATGCACCTCTAGAAGTATAAAAATAGCACAGGGATTGGAAAAAGCGAGAGGCACGCTTGCAGTGTGAGCTGCGGACTACGGAAGAGCACTGAGCAGTAAGCGAGTTCTTTCATCTGTGTGCAGAGCTCCCCATGCTGTGCAGAGCAGAAAAATGTCGGGCCAGGGGGCTCTGCTGGTCGGGAAAGCGCAGCAAAGCTGCACTCCTCACCGGCGTCCGTAGGAGCTGAAAGCACGCGTCCTCCACTCTCACTCTACCAGAGGGAATAAAACATCTGTCTAAATAAGAGGGAGATGCGATCTTCAAAATAAAGATATTTGAGGATATCACGCACGGAACACCTTTCCACCTGCTTACTTAATATAATGTAGTCATTATGGCAATAAATGTTTCTAATAAAGTATGAAAATGGATTGTTTGCTTTGCTGCTTGTATGAACTCTCATTTCTCTTTTTATGATATTGAAGCTGACATTTGCTTACCCTTTATCAGTGGAATATTTAATCAAGTCCAATCTGTAAGAAGCAAGAGGAATTTTTATTTTAAGACCTGTCCCCCGTGAAAAAGGCCCCAGGAAAAAGGACAAAGCCCACCGAACAAGGGTGGCTGTTAAGTGAGAAACACGCAGGTAGAGGAGGTTGAAGGAAGGGGTACTGTCCTGTGTACCAGCAACTGTCTCATGTCTGGCAAATCTCAGAGAGGGTTTTGAATTTTAAGTCAATGCCCATGACTTATGGCTGAGAATAGACAAGGACTTCAGTAAGCAGAACTGTCTTTGTTTCTGTAACTGAACTGTCTCAAAAGCATGTGCTGCCTATAGTCTTTAGCTGCCATTCTCCAGCTGCAAAACCTTCAAGGGCTCCCCAGGGTATCTGGGATTAAGCTCAATCTCCTGAATAGAGCATCCCTGATCCCCATTTAACCTCCTTTCTTCCTGCCTCCAGTGGCCCCAGCCTCCTCAGCCCTACGTGGCTTTGGGCATGTTTCCCTGCCCTTCCCTGAAAGCTCTCCCTTTTTGCACCTCCAGAGCTTTGTAGGAGCTGTTCTCTGGTCCCCAAATGACAGCCCTCATATCTGACACCCACAGGCCTACTTCTAATGACTGATGAAAATCTTACCTTCCCCCCAAAATGTTTCTTGAAATAAAGTTTCTTCACTCTGTTTCTCTCTGGTCTCTGCACATTTGTGTAGTCTTTTTATGCAGAGCTGCTCATCCTTGGACCTGATGTGATTTGTGTACCTTGTTTTTTTCAAGGTAGAGATCATCATGCCATGTTTCTCACTCAACTCCGGCATGTTACACACTGTCTCTCACACACCACATGTTTTGAAATATCACTTGATGAATGAATGGATGATCCAGGGATGGAGGCCTTGTGGTGGGGGAGCTGAGGCTGGTTGCTCAGCTACAGGTAGCTGGCTTTATCCATTTGATTGATTGCATTCATTCATTCTTTCATTCAAAGAGCCAATATTTTGGTTGTATTGGTTTATGCTTAAGCATTACAAGGTCCAAGAACGGATGTTGACAGCCAGGAATTTCGTTTGAGGGAATCCCTGCCCAGGGTTTACTTCTCCTACAAGAGGGCAGACCTCTATTTTAAATGTTCTAATGACAAGTTTTAGTTACAAGGAGGTCCGTGGTTTTCAGGCCAGTGTACAATGACTGTGTGCTCCTCCTGCAGATGACACCCCAGTCTGGAATTCCAAATTGCCCCTTAGATCATAAATATGGCCAATGGCCTGACTCTGCTCATCTATCTGGCCAGGAGGGCACTGGGCACCAGTACCACAGAGACAATTCAGCACGGGCTGGGGGCGCTCGCTACTGCAATGTCCTTGTGTTGGCTTCAGACTTCAGAGCCATCAGCTGCCCAGGTAGATTCAGACCTGTGCAGACCAGTCATTATGGGAAAGAAGCACCAGGGAAAATCAGTAGTTCCTGACCACCGAGCTGGGAACCTTCATGCTATGTGAAGAATATATAGGCATGATGAGGCTCTCCGTGAAGAGATTCTTTTTCTTTTTTTTTTTTTTCTTTTTTGGTGGTACTGGGTTTCCTGGAAACCTTTCTACCTTCGGGCTGCACTCCAAGACCTATTTTTTTATATATATATATTTTATTTGGAAACAGGGTTTCTTAAGCCAGCAAGGCTGGCTTCAAACCTGTGCGATCCTCCTGTCTCCGCCTCCCAAGCACAGGGATTACAAGCGTGCGCCACCGTGTCCGACGAGATTTCATATTTTTAAAAGGTAAAATTTAAAGATTTTTAAGCACTTTTATATAGCTGCTACTAGCCAAGCTGTGGAAGTTAAAAGTTCGACACTGGGGCAGTGTGCTCGAGTGTGGGCCACTCCTGGCCCTGCCGTCCCCCATGACAGCTGGAGCTGATTCCCACTGGCTGCAGGAAGCCTCCATGGGGCAGCGTGGGTTTTCTCTGAACCTTGGTTTACTTATTTGCAAATCAGGAAAGAGTTCTTCAACTGCCCCAAACACTGAACCTACACCTCTAGTGGACAGAGGTAGTAAAGGTCACCAATGGGAGGACACAGATGCAGAGTCCACGGGGCCTGGCTTCGTCCGGGAAGGGCGTCAGGGCAGCCCATGTACAATGGCAGAGGCTCACACTGAGGCCAGTTCCTGAGCAGGAGGCAGGAGGCCCCCTCATGGCTGGTACCCATGTTCAAGGCTGACTTGACAGTGTGCCCTTGCTGGCTGGCTCCGACGACAGAACTTTCTTCATTGCTGTCCTGGGGCCTGGGCATCTGGTCAGAGACATGGGATCGCAGCTCGCAGTCCCAGCCACAGGGGCTGCTTCCCTCAGGTTCCAAGGGAGATGCCCTCTCTTTCCTGCCCTGGTTGCTGGGGCTCTTCACCAATGCTGAGTTTTCTTGGCTTGTAGGAGCATCACCCTGACCTTGACTTCCATCTTTCTAGGGTCTCCTCCCTGTGCTTAGTGTCTCTGTGCTTGAATTTCCCCCTTTTACAGGACAGCATCTGTATGAGTTAGGGCCCACCCTAGTGACCTCATCTTGTCATCTTTAAGAGCCTGTTTCTCTGTGGGATCATAGTCACAGGCACTGGGTGCTATACACATTGGGACCCATGCATTCTGCCATCTCTCTCTTGGCCTAACTTGAATGAACAGGCACTAGTTCTTATGGGGAAAGAGCAGGCTTCCTGCTGTCCAAACCAGCTGGGACAACAGAGTTGGCTTTCCAGCACCTCTGTCTCTGCCACAGCCGTCTCCCAGGTCATTACCTACTCCACCCCTGACCCCCACCCAGGCCCTGGACTCCTGCTCCAGTGCTCAGGGCACTATTCTGAGCAAGGTGCCTTCTCCACGAGGTCGCTTGTCCTGAGGACATGTCCAGTGTATGCAGGCATCGCTTCCCCTGGAGTCCTTCCCACCACGCGTGTGGGGCCACCTCACAGTTACCCACAGGATGACGGGCATGGCTGGGCCACGACCAGGACTCCAGCCACTTCCAGGATCTCCAGAGTCCAGCAAGCCCTTGATTGGGAGATGGATCTGTCATTGCCTCAGATAGACCCGCAGTGAGATGTGACCAGGCTAATGTAATGTAAGCCCCCAGAGGTGGCCTTGTGTCTATCTACACCCCGTGGCCCTACAGCAGCTCCTGGCTGCTTCGGGAAGACTCCATCCCTCTTGCTGTTCAGGACTTGGCGGAAGCAGAGTCCTTGCCCGATCTGCTCTCATATCACCCAGGGCTGTCACTGAGAGATAATTTAACCGGAGGGTGGACCCATTCCAAGATCTTCATCCTGTTTCTACACCCGGGTGATTTCTGTTGGAGAGCACAGATTCTGTGACTGTACAAAACAGCGTTGAAAAGCTGATCCAACAGATGAGTCTAGATGGCCAGCAAACTCCCAAGATGGACCTCTGTCCTCAGCCTCAAATATCCACCATAACTAGGTGATTGCTCCAAATTGTACCCAAACAACAGATCCTTGGTGAGGGGCAGCTGAGATGAATAACTCCATTTCATGTAAATAACTCCTCCCTCCAGCCCAGACTCCCAGTGTCTCAACCTGTGCTGGGCGCCAGGCTGGGAGGTGATATTACCTGGTACCCCTGGGATCCTTTGTCCCCCCGCAGCGGTGGCTTGCAAACTTTTTGTTAGTGAGCAGAGCCTTGTTCATGTGCAGCTCGGCCAGCAGCACAGCGGATGGAGTACAGACACCAGGCCCGGGCTCCACTGGTGGGCAACGGTCTGCCTCAACATCCCCAAAGGGCTCTTCCTGTAGAACTGTTATGAATCCGGACACGGTGGCACACACTTGCAATCCCAGTAATTGGGAGGCTGAAACAGGGGGGTCGCAAAGTGCACGGCCAGCCTCAGTTACTTAGTGAGGCCCTTTCCAACTCAGTGAGACCCTGTTTCAAATTAAAGTATAAAAAATAAGGCTGGAAATGTATCTTGGAGGTAGGATGCCCTTGGGTTCCATCTCTGGTGCCACAAAAGAAAACAAAACAGAAAAACTGTTTGGGGTGACCCTCCCCAGAGTGCTGCCCCTGCCCGTCTCTGTGCCACATCCCAGTGTCCGTGGCATCTCACACATGAGGGATAGTGCTGCATATTAGTAAGGCCCCTGCCGCATCGACACCCCATGGACCTCTGTGAAAGTTCAGCTCCCTGGCCTCCCGGTGTCTCCGGGCATCACAGGCTTCTGCTCCCTCGTCCTTCATTTGAGCATTACTTCCGGGCACCTCTTCCTCAGTCCAGCCTTCCTATTAACCAAAACCCCTGACAAATGGCTCTTCACATGACCCAAGTTCAGGGTTGTCAGTCACCCACTTCAGAATCCAGCCTGTGTTGATTTCCCTCTGAGAACGCACTGCCAGGCTTAGAACATCCAGCTCCACGGCAGCATCTTCCATCTGGAACCCTGCAGGCAGCCAATCTCTCGCTCTGCCCACCCTGTCACGCCACAGTCATTAATCCTTCCTGCTTTTTCGTGCAAACATTTGTAAACCTCCATCCCTCCCATCTTATGCTTGTATAATTGATTTTTTAAAACTTGAATACAGAGCTTCCCATGTATCCCTGTTGAATTTTATTTGGTTTCATGTCATTCAACCTGGCTCACTTTCCGCGTGCCCTGTGCTGTAACAGCTCCGTGGCAGAGCTCTCTCCCCGTGCCGCTGGCCTATGCATTTGATATTTCAAGTGTCTGGGAATGATGCTGTAGGCCAGGTCAAGTGCAAAGCCTCGCAGCCAGGAGAGTATCGGGCTGTCTTCTCTGTGGGTGCTGACTCATTGATCAGCTCTGCTCAGCCAGGTATGAATGACTTTACCGTGCTGGGCTGGCTTACCCCCGCCCCACCCCATCTTGCTCATACAAGAATACAATAACTGGGTCTTCCCAGGATCCTGAAGACACCACTGTGCAGGAAGAGGGGCCTTTGTTATTATTCTAATTTTATTAATGATGGTACAAGACTTGGACTTTTGTCTTGAACTCAGAATTGCACCTCTGACTCTGGGTAGACTGCAGACCTTGTTTCTCTCTCTGTCGAATGGAGACAGTAATTGCTCATGTTTACTCTGGTCAGTCACTTAGGCAAGGCTAGCCATCTCCCGCCTCCCACGGCATGCTGGGGGGCACATCGAGCCACAGCCACAGCCCCATCCTAGGCATGTCCAGAGGATGCACCTTCTTGTCCTCCTGGCTTGGGCCCTCCTGGTCCCGTCTCTGGAGCTGCGGGCACTGGAGTCTCTGCTCTGCTTCTTGCTTGCCAACACGTTTTTGGCAGTCTATCTCATCTCTGGTTTATGGTCATTCTTGTCCTCTCAGTTTCACCATTTATGGCTGCTTTGCACAAGGTCAAAATCTTGGGATCATGGAGTTTCTACATTCTTGTCTAAAATGGAGTAAGACTAGAGCTGTCTGGTAAAATGCCCCCGCGAATGAATCCAGAGCCCAGGCTGGCATCACACTGCACGGGCTCGCACATGTCCATTTCCATCCCGGTCTCTGAGTCCCAGGAGGGGTGAGGCTCACCTGGGCCCCCTGGGCAATAGCAGAGCTGGCTTCCCACTGCCCTGTTCTAAGCGCTCAGCTCTTCTCTCCCGTACCTCCTCGAGAAACAAATACTCTTTCTGAATCAAGATGACTTAAGGTGTTGATATTGTTCTTTCTCTTTTTTGAACAATGACCTGGGACAGCAGGTGCAGGGCTTGGCTGCCAGTGTGCTTACAGACCCCGTAGGGGCTTCCCCTGCCTGAGGTGGAAGAGACCTGCCAGGTGTTCGGAGCTTGGCAGTGATGTCAGTCTTTCCATCTGGGGTGTCTGAGATTGCTTCTGTGTTCTTTGGAAAATGCGATGCTTTTTGTGAGCATTTCTTGTTCTCCATGATGCCTCTTAGGGCGCCAGGGTTGGCCATGTGATCCCACCTGCAGCCCCTTTCTTGCCGGGCAAGGCGTGTGGCCCCTTGGAGGTGATGTGGTGACTACGTGTCCTTGTCCCTCTCAGGGGTGCTTCAGACAGCCGGACCGGGGGAGGGGGTGGCTGCAATGTTGATGAGCCGACCTGCCTGCTGTGGCTGGGAAGCCTTTGAAGTTCAACGTGTCAAAGTTCAAAGTTCAAAAAGTCCCCTCCACAGCATCCTCCCTCCCTCCCCTGCATCCAGAAGGGCAGCTCTCAGTGAATTCCTGACTTCTTGTCCTGCCTTCAGGACCCTCGCCTGGGGGCTCTCTCTCCTGTGGGAACCACATGCCAGTTGACCATGTAGCCAGGCTGGTCTCTGAGGCCGGCACGAGGTCGGTCCTCTAGGGGAATGACCAGGCAGAGCATCCTGGACATTAGAGCGGAAGAACCATCCAACCTTCTTGTTTGACAGAGAAGTAAATGAGGGGATTGCGATCTTCTCCAGTGGCCAATGGACCTGGGACAGACCTGTCTCTCATCACCTTGTGCAATGTTCTTTACGCCATCATTTTTATATCCCTCTTACATCAACAGCCATTCACAATGATACGGTAAGGAGCACTGGATGACTGTACTGGTGAAGGTACACAGGTCACGGGCACCATCTCACTGAATGCATGTGGCATGTGTGGGCCAGGAACATGCCAGGTGATCCACCCCATCAGAGGGTTGGTCCTGTCAGCCACTAGGCTGCTGGGAGGAGTGGAGGCTGGCTGAGGAGAGAGACAGCCCTGGGGCCTGATGCAGAAGCTGAGAGTTCATCAGTCTGTGCTTTGGATGCCCAGCTCCTGCAGGAAGAGGGCAGGCAGGGGCTGCTGTCACGGGCAGGGCTCCCAGCCTGGACAGGATTCGAGAGCCAGTGTGGCCCATGGACAGGCCATGTCTGCAGGACCTTGCTCGTCACTGACGGGCTCCTTACTTTGAATCTGTGGACATAGCCTCAGGGAGCTTTGACTCCAGGAAAGGCCCTGCCCCCAACACAATTGTGGGCGGCTTCTGGAGCTGCTCCTTGGCATCTCCTTGGGAAATGTTCATTTAAATAAGAACCAAAAAAAAAAAAATAGAATTAGGAAGGGATCCTGCTGCCAGGAATTCCACGCAGCCTCCCACAGCCAAAGAGAAGTGACTTGGGGATTCTGCGCCATTTCCTGTTATTCCTCGGTTCCAGTGGCATGGGCTGAGGCCAACCAGGCCAGCCTCCTCTCCCCTCTGCTCCCGATGCTGGAGAAACGTCTGTACTGCTGCCCGTGAAGCTTCGCCACAGCCTTTCTCTGCAAAGATCCAGCCTCTCAGAGACGAATATTGTTCCCACATTGGAGGAACAGGGCCAATTCTGCTTCCCAAAACATTAGAAAACGGTTCCAACCACCATCGCTCCAATATAGATCCTGGCACAGAACGCAGGCCTGATGTTTCTTTCCAAAAATATTCCCGAGGAGGTGAGAGAGGTGAGGTTGGCTCAGCTCTGCCCTCGCCCCACGGTCAGTGGGAGGGGATTCGCTCAGCCCCAGGGCCACGGGGTCGCCACAGCCTTCTAAACACCATCCCGGTGCCCAGTGGAAAAAGAAAAATTCCCTCTCTCATTGGCTCCTCATGATTTCCCAAATCAAATCCCTTCGATTCTCGAAGCGCAAGTCAATAACGTGAGATGACTCGGTGTGGCTTCCCAGGTTCTCTGATGAGTATCGTAAGCTTTGCTGCTTTGCGTTTGACTGCTAACACATGGTAATAATTTATCACCCTCTTTTATATCCTCTTAAACTTGGCATGGGCTCCAGTCCTCCCCCTCTCCGATTTAAATGAGACCACACTGAGACTCAGAGGGGAAGGCCACCCTCGTGTTACAGGATGAATGTCCTGAAAGGACACATCGCACTTGGCTGGTTGGAAACCCGCGTGAATGGGGTAAGTCCCCCAGCACATGGGATACCGCTCCCTGGGTGGCAGGAAGCCCGGGGTCTTCCTCCTGGTATGGACGCTGGGGCTGTTGCTCTCATCAGATGGTGGGGGACAGCAGGAGCCTTCCTCCCCACTCCTGTTCTGAGAAACTCGGGCAGAGGCTTGGTTTAACAGGCACGGATGAATAGAAAAAGAGCTATCCGCTGTTCAGGATGATTTAAAATATTTAAGAAACAGCAAATCCTTCTGCACGTTGAAGATCTACTGTTTACCCCTTGACCTTCTCTTCAGAAATGCAACAGACAGAGGCCGAGCGGCGTTTAGCCACAGCGCCCTGGGCAAGGGCCCCTCTGTGCAGCCCCAGCACCTGCCTGAGATGGGGCGTTGCTGGTGGAAGGCAGTCTCTAGAGGCCCACGGCCTCCAATTCCCTTGGTGGGAGCCTCTGCTCCTTCCCAGCAATGCTGTGCATGGAGCACGGGGCGTGTAGTTCCTGGTTTTCTTAGCCTAGGTCAGTAGTTAAGGGCTCCCTGCTGGCCTGAGCGCAGAGAATCAAGCATCTGCCGGCAGGCGGTGTCCCGGGACCTTGCTCGTCCATTGACCGGCTCCTATTTTGCATCTGTGGACATGGCCTCAGGGAGCTTTGACTCCAGAGAAGGCCCTGCCCCCAACACCCTTATGGGCAGCTTCTGGAGCTGCTCCTTGGCATCTTCTTGGGAAATGTTCATTTAAGTAGAAACCAAAAATTAGATTTAGGAAGGGATCCTGCTGCCAGGAATCCCGACTCAGGGCAGGTCCCGACTCAGGCAGGCATGCCCAGCCAGGCCCAATCTCAAGGCCAGCTCTTCCCATACCAAACACCAGCAATTTGATGTCTGAAGTGGGAGCCGTCTCCGGAAACTCCTCAGGGTTGGTTTTCTTCCCAGGCGTGCTTCCTCTGTTCTTTGTAACAGATCCTTGCATACTCTGGTGAGAACTGCTGGGGGGCAGGTGGTGGCTCCCACACTGGGCTGCTGCAGAGGGGAGCGGCGCCACAGACTGCGCTCAGTCTCAGGAGCCGGAGGCCTACCACCTTCCCCTGGTCTCCCCTCCGCCACCACCTCGCCTCTGCCTCCTCACTGTCCTGGGCAGGCCTCCCTGCCCCGGCTTCCGCAGGGTCCCCGCTGGCCTGTGCTTTCTGAGCCTGTCCTCCCAGGATGCAGAGGGGGCTGTGGGATAAAGAATTTGAGGGATAAAGTGAACCTCCATCACTCCCCAGCCCCAGCCCAGGCTGAACCACCTGCAGGGATGTACTGACTTAGGACGTGGGGCAGTGTTACCAGGGCGACAGAAGGGAGAGAGGCAAAGCTGTGGATGGAGACTCAGGGGAAAGTGTAGGTGGAGAGTGCTGGGCACAGTGCTGACTCCCCACCCAGGAGTCTTGCCAGGCCTGCGGGTTGAATGCCCGTGTGGCTAGGCTGTGGTCCCAGCTATTTGGTCAGCGCTAGTGTTTGTGTTGCCTCTAGGGTATTTTGTAGCTAATCAGTTGATTTTGTAGATAATCAGTTGATTTGAGTAAAGGAGATTATCCTCTGTAATGGGTGGGTCTCATCCAAACCACTGAAAAT
This sequence comes from Muscardinus avellanarius, assembly GCF_963383645.1. NCBI lineage: Eukaryota > Metazoa > Chordata > Mammalia > Rodentia > Gliridae > Muscardinus > Muscardinus avellanarius. Next base: position 159,195,170 of record NC_137789.1, on the reverse strand, counting down.
ATTAAGTTCAGAAACCTAGCCGGCGTTGTAGTGCAAGTTCGTAATCCCAGCACTTAGGAGGCTGAGACAGGAGGATTGAGGTTTGAGGCCAGCCTCAGCCACTTAGTGACGCCCTCTGCAACTTAATGAGAATCTGTTTCAAAATAAAGAATAAAAAAAAAAATGGGGCCTGGGGGTGTAGCTCGGAGGTAGACAAGTACCACCAATAAATAAATAAGTAAACAAACAAACAAATAAATAATGAGGCTTTCCAGAGCAGAAGGGATTAGATTTCAGGACTTACATTTAAACCCCACCTGTTTCTGGCCGGCCAGCCTGCCCTCTGGACTTCCGACTGCTGCTCTTGCAGCTCTTACAAGCGCATGAGGCAGTTCCTTATCTCTCTCTTTCTCTCCACACACACATGTATGTGCACGTAAGCATGTTTGTGTGTGCGGTCTTGGGTTGGAGTCTGTGGGGGATGGTTCTAGGATCCCAGGTGGTTGCCAAAATCTGCAGATGCTGAAGTCCTTAATATAAAGTGTCATGGTATTTGTATAAAATCTAAACACTACTTTAAACCACCTCTAGATTACTTACAATCCCTGATACAATGTAGATGTTATAAAAATAGTTGTATTGTCATAGAATCTGATAGAAACCCGTCTGTGCATGTTCAGCATTGATAAAATATTTTCCAAAATTTTTTGACCGAGGGTTGGTTGAATCTGAGGATTCAGAATGCACAGATACAGAGAGTATAGATGTCAATAGATAGGCAACTATATATATCTAGCTGTATCCATGTACAGAGATAAATTGATAGATACCTATCTCCCTCTCTCCTTCTTCTCCTCCTTCTCCTTCCTCTTCTTCCTCTTCCTCCCTCCTCCCTCCTCCTCCTCCTCCTTCTCCTTCTTTTTCTTCTTCATTCTCTCAGTACTGGGTATTAAACTCCAGAAGCACTCTACCTTTAAACTCCACCCCTGGTCCTTCAAATTCTGCAGAGAGTCTTGCCAGGGTGCTGAGGAGGCCTTGAACACGTGATGCTCCTGTCTCGGCCCCCCAAGTACTAGGATCGCAGGCCTGCACCACCATGCCCCATTCTAACCACATGTCTCTATATAACCAGGTCCAGAGCCATATGTACACCTACATTTGTATCTACACACACTGCCTTGGCTCTGTTTCTCTGCAGAGCCGGGGTTGACACATGAGGAAGACCCTGAGGTCCATTTGAACTCAACACTCTGGTTGGCCTTTACGTAGCTGGATGTCCTTTCTTCCTTCTAGAGTCTGCTCCAAAAATGTCTTGACTCCCACACACTCTGGGCAGAGGGGCCACGGCTCAGTTCCTCCAGCCCTGCCAGCCTCTGGCATGATGCTTCACCCAAGTGGACAGACCGAGTCTCCTCTGGGGCTCTGCCAGCCAGGCCCCAAACGTCAGGCCTCCTAAGAGAAACACGAGATGCCATGTGCAATTATACCCGCGGAACACGGATTGCTTTTGAAAACCCACCTCTCTCATGTGACCCTTGGATGTTCTCCATGAGGAGGATATTAATGATGGGCAATTCTCCGAGAGGAATCCTGAACATGAGATGCTGGCTCGGCGACAGGACATCAAGGCGCTTCTTCTGAGCAGCTCCACTCGCCTAACCAAGTCTGTCATGTGGCCTCGCAGTCAAAGGCGGGGAGTCCCGTAGGCTCATGTGGAAGAAATTCAGAGCCTTGAGGTTCCCGGCGAAGCAGGGATCTTCAGAAGGATTCTCGGCTCTCCGCTCTGACAAGCATAGAGGAGGAATTTTGATTCCAGCCACACCACAGTGAAGATGCACATGGTAATTGTGGTGTGTAATTGCCATGGGCTTCCCAAGAGAGCCGCAGGGAGCCTTGGAAGAGCCCAGAAGAATGCAGTCTGCCTCTAGCAAAGAGCAGCTGGGCATTTGCCTATCAACCGTACAGGGTCTTGAGATAATGTGCCAGTTGCCCTGTGTGTGAGCAGTAAGTGTAGGTGTGTGTGTGTGTGCAGCTCGGGCAGTGAGCCCACAGAGTTGCTGTCTAGACAGGTCGGCACGAAGGGGCGATGGGCCCCTGGGCTTCACTAGTTAGGAGGCTCTACCAAGGTCAGTAGAGGTTTTTGTCAGACACAGCTCAGGTAGAAGCTCAGGGTGTTTAAAAAGAAATGAATAAATGAAACAACAACAACAAAAAGCAAAAGCAGCCTTAGCTGAAGCCAGCATGTGACGGGCAGGAATTAGGATGAGAATAATGTTTACCTAAAGAGTTATCTTTATTATAACATTTGCAGGAAAATTATATTTCCAACAATTATGATTGTAATAATAAACATAGATAGGAATTAACATTCCTACAATTAACTTATAATACATATTATACCAAGTGTAGGAAACAATCGCTCTGGCTAGCTGGTCCACATTTAACTCTAGGATCAACTTTTCTCACTTCTAAAATGTGGATTTTTGATGTCTTGAGTCTGCTTTGTCGGCAGTTTCGGGATGCCAGCTTCTTGACACATTGGCATTTGTGTGCGGACAGGATAACCATCGCTCACGGTCTCTCTTCACCCGGGAGGCAACACAGGGAGAAGACAGAGCCTAGACTGCCATGGCTCACAAACCTCTGAAGGAAACTCAACTCCCATGCCATCAATAAGTGGCCTCCCAAAATGCCCAGGGTCAGGCTGAGAAGGGGGTTTAGAAAACCCAAATCCCAGCTGGGTCTGGATAAGAGTTGTCACCCTGCATTTGGAGAAGAGTTATTATCCCATCCCCACCCCACACCGTGTACCTACACCCACATGCATTTCCACACCTCCCTCTCCATCGCGTCGGCACCCCTCCACCCATCCCCATGCATATCTATGTTATCTCCATATTTATATCCCCAGCCACATCGGCATCCACAGCCCTGAGCCCATCTACTTCCATATCCTTGTCCACATTTCCATCTACCCCCATCATACCAGTAACCACATGCATACCCATTTTCCCATCCATAGCCACCATGCCTACGTCTGCCTCCACAGGCGTTCCAAGCCCGCATCCATGTGTGTCTGCACTTTTTTTTTTTTGGTACTGGGGATGGAACCCAGGAACACTACCTCCAAGCTACACCCCCGGCCCTATTTTTTAGTCTTCTTTATTTTTGAAACAGGGTCTCACTGAGTTGCGAAGAGCCTTGCTAAGTAGCTGAGGCTGTCTGCAAACCGCGATCCTCTGGTCTCAGCCTCCCGATTACAAGTGTGTGCCACTAGGCCAGGCTGTGTCTGTGTTTCTTGATACAAACACAGCAGTTGCAAGTGGGCACACACTTTGGGAAGTTTACAGTCAGATCCACAGGTGAGCCTACAATGTCCTTAGCAACGTGAGTTTTTTTAACTAGCCAGGAGAAACGGGTGGTCCTGGTTTCATAGTTTCTCTGAGTTTTGGAGATTAAGACAGTTTTCTTGTTCTTACCACCAATAACCAAACTCCCTTCCATCCATAGCCAGTCAGATATCATACTAACTTCAGACGTGGTGAGGGTTAAGTGACTGAGGCTAATATGGACTTTAAGACAACCTCTCTGGTACCTCCATACTCCCCGCCCAGCCTTTGACTGGCTTAATTCCCTCCACTGTCTGCAGAACTCCTGCATCTTAATCTTGAGACTTGGGCAGGCATTCTACTTACTACTTTTTAAAATGCACCTGACACCTGTGAGATGTAGGTGGTTCCATGAAAGACTAGTCATCACTACAAACATCATATTAATAATTGGTCCAAAGTGGGATCTGGTCTCCAAAGGTTAATATTTCTCTCTGACCACTGTTTATTATTAGACCATCACTGAAATTTGAGAGACTTGTTGAATAAGCTTACTGCTGGGTCTATCTAGAGTCTACTCAACTCTCCCAAATCTCTTTTCATCATCAGAAAAAGAATTAATGAAAAAATCGATCATTTTTATTCCTAATTATGCCATGGATGCACCATGGATGTTCATGGGTAGATGAACAATTCTTAACCAACTTAAGTGTTTTTATTGGGGGCGGGGAGGAGGAGAATTGATTGCTAATTCATTAAAAATAGCTTAGTGTGGGTCCTAAATACATAAACATGGCTAGTAAACAGATCCATAAGGATTTGGCTGTTACTTCTCATCTGTCCGACTTGAGCATCTCAACAGGAACACTGCTCCCAAACCTCATTTGTTCTGCTAATATTTATTGAGCAGCCCAGTGCAGGGCTTGGTTATTGTGTGGTTATTGGTTATTGTGTGGTTGTAACTGTGTTTGTGGACTACCTCCTGTGAGGCTGGTAGAATCCACATCTGCACCACCACTGCTTCCTTCCTTCCTCCTGGAAGCATTTTCTGGAGCTCGTTTCCGCAAAGTCCCAGTGAGCAGGATCTGGAATGGAAGATGGTGTGTCCTTGTGTCCTGGGGCTCCGCGGCTCTTGCTTGGTACCTGAGGCTGCTATATTCTGAAAATTGTATATGGCATAACATTTTCCAAGGAGAGAGCTATAAACACCAGGAAGAATATTCCTCTAGGAGGAATTAGTCCACATGCCTTGAAATTTGGCACAGGGCAAAGCTTTGGCTCAGAACTGCTTCAAGTGAGCGGCTGGTCATGCAGCCAATAGGTTCTGCTTCAGAGACTGGGGGTCACTTTGAGACACTGTAAAGATGCTATCCTCTTTCTAGAGTCCCCTTCAGATGTCTCAGGCCTCGACACTGCCTGACCTCCATGGAGAGACGCTAGCTTCCCTAGGGAACCCAAGAATCCCTTCCCGGAAGCCCCCTGCCCACCATCGATGGCTCTGTGTTGCTTGAGGTCTATCTTAACCAAGGAATTTCCCTTCCTTCTATTTGTGGGCAGTTGTAGAAAGTGCCAAAAAGCACGAGCAAGGGCCAGGAGTATTTTGGCCCTCAAACACAGAGGCTTCTCCCTGGGAAAATTGCACATACAGAGTAATTTAGTAAGAGACTCTAAATTAAAACTCCCCTGGCTCTCGCTCCGATAGTTCTCTTTCTCAGATGAGAGCTTTCCCTGGGCTTTTCCACAAATATGTAAAAAATGTGGGTGAAACAAGGGACACTCAAATATTTATCTTGTGTTTAACAACATCAAGAGTTACTTGCGTGTTTTTTGTTATTTTGATTTTCAGACCTGTGGTCTGTTATTTCATGTGAATGAGAGATAAAAATCTCCCTGTGGTTTGACTGAGAGGATGTTTTAAAAGTTAAGAAGTTAAAAGAAAAACAAACAACCGACTTTGATACGAACAATCACAGCCTCGATTTCTGACCCTTTTCCTGTCCCTCTCCCGAAAGTTCAGATTCAGATGTTGGCAGCTGCAACCTCACTCATCCGTGGAGGAGCCAAGTGTCCGGGGCGCTGAGACACCCTCGGTCGTTAGAGATGCACGTCCTACTTTTATTTTCCATAACTATCTGTTGCTCACGCGCTCTGTAACACAGTTAGCAGATCATTGCTTATTGGATGGGGGCTCTAAGTATTATTGAAGATGGATGGGGGTGATGAAATTTGTTTTCCAAAGCAGCTTAGTAGATCAGATTTTCAACACACTGGATTTCTTAAAGCTGAAATAATTGTGAAAATTAAAAATAACAAAGGAAGCTGATGCTGTGCAGGGATGTACGTCTGCAGTAAATGAGACTTGAGTTTGCTTGTGGCACCTGCACAGAGAGGCTAGGCCGCATGTTGCAGGACAGGTGGACAGGTGCTCAGCAGGAGAGACCAAGGGTCCCAGGACACAGGTGGCAGGAGGCTCAGGACCCCAGCTCCTCCTGCTGTCCTGCCCTGGGAAATTGGGATTCCCTGAAGAACCACAACAGAACTTACTGGGAGCAAAGCCTGGGCGTTGCTGTGTTTTGGACTACCTCCTGTGAGGCTGTCAGGATCCAGGTCTGCATAGACATGTTTGCTGGGTACCCCGGGGAGCTCAGTGCCCAAATCCCTGGTGAGCAGGATGCAGATGGAAGATGGCCTGTCCCCGTGTCCAGAAGTAAGGACAGCCACAAGGTACCTCGAAGACCAGAAATGGGTAAAGAAAAAAATTGGGCTGGGATTGCGCCGGGCTGGGGCTCAACAGAGAGGATGTAACCACAACCCCAATAGAAGCAGGGGTGCCGGGCAGCTCAGAGTGGGGCAGTTAGGGCTCCACAGACACAGCCAAGAGCACAGATTCGTGCGTGGAAACCCCTGAGCCACCTGCCCTCTGGGCCCCACCTCTGCTCATGAGCCTTCTTCAGTACAGTCTGATGCTCTTTGTATATACTGGATGGCTTTTGGGGGGTAGAGACTATTCCAACTTATACAAATCGAGGAGTTAAGTCTAAGTCTAGATCAAAGGTCATAAATTCTGGATGATTTTTTTTGGGGGGGTAGAGACTATTCCAACTTATACAAATTGAGGAGTTAAGTCTAAGTCTAGATCAAAGGTCATAAATTCTGGATGATTTTTTTTTTTTGGGGGGTAGAGACTATTCCAACTTATACAAATTGAGGAGTTAAGTCTAAGTCTAGATCAAAGGTCATAAATTCTGGATGATTTTTTTTGGGGGGGTAGAGACTATTCCAACTTATACAAATTGAGGAGTTAAGTCTAAGTCTAGATCAAAGGTCATAAATTCTGGATGATTTTTTTTGGGGGGGTAGAGACTATTCCAACTTATACAAATTGAGGAGTTAAGTCTAAGTCTAGATCAAAGGTCATAAATTCTGGATGATTTTTTTTGGGGGGGTAGAGACTATTCCAACTTATACAAATTGAGGAGTTAAGTCTAAGTCTAGATCAAAGGTCATAAATTCTGGATGATTTTTTTTTTGGGGGGGTAGAGACTATTCCAACTTATACAAATTGAGGAGTTAAGTCTAAGTCTAGATCAAAGGTCATAAATTCTGGACCCTTCACCGTCTGCCTCTCCTTTCCCCATCAAGAAATTATTCAGCTCCTTGTGCAGAGGAATCTGACTGTAACAGGAAGGAAAGATAAATTTGAGGCCCCAGCACCCTCCGTGCCCATGAAGACATCCACTGGACGTGGCCTCTGGATGAGAGGTCCCGTGAAGGGCCCACCGGGTGCCCAGGATCGTGCTTCTGATGCCTGTTGCATTAGCCCTGACTAATTTGCCCTGTGTCTAAGTTTAGTAAAGGGTCTGTTTGAAGGACTTGAGCCATATGATCACAAAGCCTGGAAAAGCTATGGTGTGCAGGGTAAGTGGGCAGGCTGGGCACCCAGAAAAGAACCATGGGGCGGGTGGAGTTTGAGGGCTGCCTGCTGCTAACTCCCTTTTCTCCGGGGGAGGCTGATCTTTCTCTTCAAGTTCTCAGCTGATTAGATGAGGCCCATCACATTATAAAGGGCTGTCTGTTTTATTGGAGTTCATTAATTCAGATGCTAATCTCATCCCCAAAGCCCCTCCTAGAATGTTTGACCAGAAGGTTTGATCACAAATTTGAGCACTGTGGCCGAGCCAAGTCAACACACAAAGTTAGCGGTCATGCATATCCTTCTAAGTCCTTCATTCACTGTTCCAGCAAAGCTGACTTCCTGATATTCCTCGGACAGCCCTGGGGAGATGCTCTTCAAACTCTGCCTACAAACAACATCATGGCCCACCCCAAATCCCCATGAAGTCTCGACCCAAAGTCTCATTCTTATGATGCTTCCCTGACACCCTGAAGGTCTATTTCTAGTGTAGCCAGCCCGGCACCACACTGCCGACCCGCCATCCCTGATCCACTTTTTGTGTTTTACCAAAGCACTTCCTGGGTACTTTCCAGCATGTGGTACCATCTTATGTTTTCATTTTATGTCTCTTCACTGAGGGCAGCATCTTGGTTTTTGTTTTGTTTTGCTTTAGTTTTAGTTTTTCCACTGATGCACTAATACCCCCCAACAATGGTGAAGCAGGATGTGAGCTCAGTAAATGTCTTCCAAGATGAACATTCCATCTCAAACAGCAAAAGGACCTTTTGTGAGGAGGATCAAACACACCAACTCCAGGGCACCGACAGGGCACAGGAATTCCCCAGCGGGGCGGCCCCTTGTGTATCTGCGAGCAGCCCGGGTCCTGCGGGTGATTTTCATCCCATTCGCAGGCTCCCCGTGATTGCTCAGAGCCTGAAGATGGAGCTTTGGAGCTTGTGCAAACCCTTTGAGCTTAGCAGCTCACTTTTTGTGTAGAGGTGACGTAATGCCAAGTTCAGGACATCGACTGCAACACCTAGAATCGTCCAGCTTTGCAGTGGAGCAGCTGAGATGCACACTCGTCTCTTGGTTCCCGTTCCATGCTGCTAAGCCACGCACCATCTCCTCATGTTCCTCTATTTTGTTTTCCAGTTAAAGCACCCACAAAATTTAATGCCCCACCCCTCGAAGTCTTCTTATTTTCTTCAAAGGATCAATACACAAACCAACAAAGCCATTGTGATTTGACTGTGCTGTGCTTCAGATGTGGTTTTGTCCCCAGATGTTCAGTGCTGGGAGCTTGGTCCCAGTGTGGCGGTTTTGTGGGAGTGGCACCTGTGAGACGTGGTGCCTGCTGGGAGGTCGGCAGGCCCTGGGGCTACATCCCAAGACAGAGCGGGTTGGCTCACCCGGGACAGAGTAAGCACTTCTGAGAGTGGGCTGCTCCACGCACGGCCACGGCGTGCTTGCCCCTTCTGCATCCAGATGGCTCTTTCCGTTTCTCTGCCATGTTATGATGTAATATCACTGGTGAGATACTATTTGGATCTCCCAGTACCCATAATTGTGGGCAGGTGCCACTCTTTTTTTTATAAAGTATCTAGTCTTGAGCATTCTATTCTAACAACACAAGCTGGACCACCCATATAGACTGTAAGATGGGCCGGCTGTCCCTCATTGCCCAGGAGCCTGGCGTTCTTCCCCTCTGGAAGGCAGCCTCAAGTTGAGTGGCTTGGCTCTCGGCTGAAGTGGATGAGCAGAGAGCTTTCAGCAGGAATCCTCCGCTGCACTGGCATCCTGCCAGCAGCTGCCACAGACCTGGCTTTCTTTGCAGAGGTTTGAGCCTGCGCTGCCCTGGTGGCCCTGGGTGGTCAAGTGGCATCAGATGCAGCCGGTGTGTGTGGGCAGATAGTGGTTTCAGTTTGGACCCCTTTGCAGGCTGCGGATTCCTTTTCCACCTGTTTTTACAGGCAGAGTGAGAAAAGAACAGTTCGATGGAGGGGCCCTCTAGACCCCGCAGTGACAGGGGATCCCTCCAGGAGTTGTCAAATGCTTGGGCAAAGCTCGTGTGAGGGACCTCAATGGGCTTCTGCGGTTCTCATTCCCTCCTGGCCAAACCCTGACCACAGGACAAACTCATTTCCCGATTGGCCACAGGCTCTTGCATTCCCAGCTTTTTCTGCATTCATTAGGCAATGAACACATATTTACTGAGCACCTGCATTGTCGTCAGCGTTGTGCTAAGTGATGGGGACTGCCCCTGACTCCCAGGAGACAGAGGAGAAACAAGGGGCTCTCCGGTGCAGCCCCCAGGTGAGGTGCCCATGGTGGGGGAAAGCTTGGCTCAGAGCATGGTGGAATCAGGTAGTGAGGATGTTATTTCCACGTCGATTTTCTCTGAGTCCTTCTAATGGTTGTACAAAGGGAAAGGCTGGAGCTTGCCGGTCTCTGTTTCTAAACTGAGAATCGGCCTCTGGCCCACCGAGCTACAGATTTAATAGCACTGTACACTGATGGGAGAGGTATTTATTTTCAAAGTAGAGTTGGATTTAAAAACTGAATCAATTTCTTTATAATACTAAAAAATGTAGTTGTGGAAAACTCAATTTGGGGGGTGAGTGGTGAAGCCAAAACTTTGAGACATACTTGCATGGGGTGCGCTGGGCTGTGGGGTGGCGGGAGCAAGTGGCTGAGGACATCTGCCCAGAGGAGGTGCTGTCCGGGTGTGTCCCAGGGAGCAGAGGAGCCGGGAGAGCCAGGGAGCAGTCCACAAGGGTGGGAGACTGCACCCCAAGCCCCAGAAGTGATAGCTTCATGGGGCAAACCAGAAGCCTCCAAGTAGCTTGCATGGTGGCAGACTGACAGGTATGCGGGAGAGGTGGCTTAAGACGCCTAAAGATGCAGGAGCTTGGGAGCCATGCTGAGGAGCGGATGCAGGACTTTAAAGGTGGGGAGAAGCAGTCTCCCTTGAAGGATGCTAAGCAGTGCAGTTATGTGGTGATCAGATGTATGATTTAGGAGACCTGTCTGGCTCCTACAGGAAGAAAGGATGGAAAATACCCGGACATGCTGAAAGGAGGGGTGCTCGGTAGGAGGGTCTCATGGTGAGCCAACTGTATGAGTGTGTCTGGCTGCTGTTACAATTGCCCCAAACTGGTGGCTTAAAATGGCAGAGATTCATCTTCTCCCAGTTTAGGATGCCAGAAGTCTAAACCAAAGTTCCAGCAGAACCATGGTCTCTCTAAACACTCGAGAGGGGGACCCCTCCTGCCCCTTGAGCTCTTGGGTCCACACACTAACTGGGACTATGGGCAGAGGGTACTGCTCTGAACACAGAGCCCAGTCCAACAGCTCAAGAGAACAAGTTCTGACAACACCTGTCATGAGCTGCACGCGGGGGCTCCTGTTCCAACGCTGCACAGCTGGACCCTGGTCTCGTGGACCCTAAAACAGGGATCTACCAGCGAGGCCACAGAAACTGTGAGATTACGATGGGGGTGTCTCTGGAACTCACAAAGGTGGAGGTGATATGGTCCACAGCAATAGAAGATGAACAGACCACCTCTGTTGAGGAGGGTGTGGGGATGGAAGCCAGCTTGACCCAACCTACTGCTGCTACCTGGTCAGTAAGGCCTTCTGCATGGACCAAATCCTTCAGGGAAGCAGAGCTGGGCACTGGGGTGACGGGCAAGTGAGTCAGTTCTACGCTGTAGCTTTCCACAGTAAGTCATTGATGTGGACCAGCTATGTGGATGTCCTTTCCCTGATGTGGGTTGGAGTTAGAGTGGGGGCACTCTGAGGAGGAGGCCACGGGCCCTACGTGCTGGACAGTGAGGGCTCAGCGATGCCCGCCTGCCCTTCAGCCCGGGATTGACCTTGGTGGGGCTCCGCTTCCTCCCCACTCCTGTCGGGGTGAGAGGTGCTGACTGTGGTCCACCAGGAGTGCGCCTGGCACCGGCTAAGTGCTCAGCATCAGCTGTTATCAGGTGCCTGTCTGTCCCTGAGGGGGAGGGCCGGGCCGAGACACAGACCGGAGAGTCCTCGGCATGACAGTGCAGGATGTCACGGGCAGATCAGGTCATCGAGTGGGGCGACCCCACTGGTATAATTCTGTGTCCACGAAGCCCTGTAACACTAGAATAATAGAAGGGAGCATTTGTTTTACCACCCACGGGTGAAAGTGAAATGCGATTATTTCCATACTGTTGGTTCTTTCTCTAGGATTTTAAGTCTGGCCTTGCTCTGCACTTGTAGACTTCCTGGGGACCACCATGGGCCACACGTGGGCTTCGAGTTCACTTCCTGTTTATGCCCCGCCCTCTGTCCTCATCTGGACCAGAAACCTCAGAGAAGGCTGCTGAGGGATTCTAGGCTGTTTCTTCCAGTGGGGACTGAGGGTGCCTCTTACAAGCCAGCCACATCTCAGTAATGGGGGGGGGGGGTCAGACGGAATGTACAGATCTGTCTGGGCACACAACATCCAGAACAGTTGGGGTGGCAATAAAATGGCATACTTTTATCTGATTTTATATGTGTGTGTGTGTGTGTGTGTGTGTGTGTGTGTGAGAGAGAGAGAGAGAGAGAGAGAGAGAGAGAGAGAGAGAGAGAGAGAGAGAGGGCGCTGTCCCTCTCTGTATGACACATACAGCTGTCCCTGAGTATCCTCAGGGTATGGTTCCAGGACCCCGACAGATATCCAGCTCTGAAGATTCTCAAGTCTCTTAAATGAAATGGTATAGAATTTGTGTGATATACTCTAAATCCTCTCTGGATTACTTATTATACCTAATACAATGAAATACAAATATTATGCTAAAAGTTGCCATACTGTACTGTTCAGGGGCCAGTAAAAAGAAAAAAGTCTATACATGTTTGGTATGGATGTAATGTTTTCCCACGTATCTTCATCCACGATTGGTTGAATCTACAGATGTGGAATCCATGGATATGGAGGGCTTACTACATAAACATAGCTCTATTCCCATGCAGCACACATGTGTACACATACAACATACGTGTGCACAGCACAAACATACAGTAAACATTTGTGTGCATATACAATGCACATATGTGTGTATACCCTGGGCATACGTGCACACATATCCCCCCTGTAAGAGTACCTGTCTCTTCTGAATAATCTGCTCTCCTATTTTTGAAATCGTCCTATTTTGAAATTCTCTACGGCCACCCTTGACAAAGCCGTGCCCAGTGTGCGGGTGGCACCTGTCAGGCTTCCCGTGTGCCTGCCATGCGCAGCCATCGGGGGACATGCCGCCCTGTCCTACCGGCTTCAGACTCCAACTCTGGACTAGTTGATAATTTGGAATTCATAAAGTTCCAGTAGCCGAGCTGGGTGTGGGCTAACGAGCTGCAGTCACTCCTGGGTGAGTCAGAGGCTGCTCTTCAATTGCATGCAAATGTAAGATGTCTCCGTTGAAGTAGAGTCCTAACTAGTGTCAGAATCTGCTGGAGTAGCGTGGCTGAGCAGGAAAGGCAGAGAGAAGTCAGCTAAAATAGCACGGACGGAGCTGGAGTGCTCGCGCCCGCCAAGCAGAGGCCCACGCAGACCTGCTGAACCAGGCTCAGTGTTTCCCAGGCTCGCACCTCAGCTATTAAATCTGTTGGTGGAAACCCCAATAGTGCCAGTAACAATAATATATTTGTACATTTCTTAGGCTCCGAGCACTTCACATGTGTTAACAAAAATTCATCTATTTTGCTTGTAAATAGGTTATTGCTTGGATTTCAGAAAGATAAATAAGACTCTTGCATATTAAAACAACAAATGAATTTCCACCATATTAAATAAACTCTTAGAGCCGGGCGTGGTGGCACACACTTGTAATCCCCACGCTTGGGAGGCGGAGGTGGAGACAAGAGGATTGCATAGGTTCCAAGCCAGCTTTGCTGGCTTAAGAGACCCCGTTTCCAAATTATATATATTAGGATATAATAGTCTGGGAGTGTAACCCAGAGATAGAAGGGTTTCCAGGAACCCCAGTACCACCAAAAATAAAATAAAATAAACCCTTAAAATCGGAAGCCCCTGCAACCTTATCAGGATTATTCAGAGAATCTAAATTCGCAGAAGACAGTGTCCATCAGAGCGCCTTGGGTTTGTAAGCCCTTGTTAGAGTCACGTTACAAGCACGCATCGCAGAACGTCGGTGGTGCTTTTCCCCTTCTTATTGATGATCCCTCAGTGGTGCTTTGGCCAGCCCTTCCCCTCCTTACATGTTGCCTGTGGTCATAAAAGTGCCCGCATGCCACCTGACAGGACCACTACTCCCAGGTGGGTGTTTCCCAAGACCGCACATTTTCCACGTTAGCCTGGGCTATCTGAAAACCCAGGGTTGTCATTGCCACGACGGCATGGGCTCTCCTCGTGAGTCAGAGGTGAAATATGCAGGCTGTCTGCCACATCAGGAGATCCTGGACTCCTTGTTTAAAAATGCAAAAAGCTGTTCTAAAAAGTGTGTGAATGGAGCCCTGAGTGAGGTAGGCTGAACTGGTAAAAAATAATATGCAGCTCAGCACTTTGGCAAAGACCATTATTATGAGGCAGGCTCATTTATTTACCTTCCCAGCTGGAAAAGACACATGGAGGTATGCAGCCAAGAAGAGGAGGGTATAAATGGGGAATAGGGAACAGGGCTTGGCTCCTGTTATATTGATTTTGGCAAAAACTCCACATGAAAAATTATGCCTCAGATAAAAATAAATTATAATCTACAAGTATTTGAATGAGAAGGGTTCCCTGTGAAAACTTAATAAATGAATGCTAATTCAGTTGCCGATTTGTAGCCATGAAACATAAACAGCCACGTGATTCTCTGCAGCTTGTTTTGGAAAAGATTGCATAACCCATGAAGCCATTCTTCACAAAGTGCATAAAAGTGTCAGCTTATGTATAATTTATACAGCCAATGTTAGTTATGGTCTGTTTAATAGTATTTAATGCGGTCATATGACATCACTCTTTCATTTACCAATTGAAAAAATAAAAAGACCAATCAAAAACACTTTATGGAGTAAGAAATATGCTTATTGAATTTGACAAAAATTGTAGAAGACAATAAACAGATTCACTGGGGGAGGTATCCTTAAAAGATTTTTGAGAAGAGTTATCGTGGCGTATGTATAGTATTTACACTATAGTTATTTTAATCATAATTTACTTACTGCGTATGTGTTATCTAATATGCTGCTAATGTGCCTTAAGCAATTCATTTTGCCGACAGCACAGTAAATTGCCACATAGCCTTGGCCCTTTATTAGTAGCAATGATTAAATCCAATTTTAGGTGTACTTACTACATTTTCTCCACTGCCTACGGGGCATCCCTATGGTGGGAGAAGAGTCCCTGCTTCTATGCTTAATCTGTCCATCTCTTAACAAAAAAATCTATTCTGTACATTTTCAGCAGAATATATTCCACCTCTGTTTGCACTAACCCTGTTTTTCTAGCATAGAGGGTACTGGTGCTATGTGAGACCGTGTGGCAAGATGTTAGAAAATGTTGTGCTAAACAAAATATAGCCACACTCTTTTTATGCGGTAAAAGCACTTGATAAAAGAAAACCTACCCTTCTCAGCAAGTGTGTGTGTGTGTGTGTGTGTGTGTGTGTGTGTGTGTGTGTATGTGTGTGATACCACAAGAAACCAAGCCATTGGCTTCACAGATTAGGGGGCCAAGATCTTCCCTATGTTAAGTGGATGGGTGAATTCTCACAGGCATGTAATTGCATTTATTTATTTATTTTTATTTTTTGGGTGGTACTGGGGTTCCTGGGAGCCCTTCTACCTCCGGGCTACACTCCCAGACCTATTTTTAAATTTTTGTTTGGAAACAGGGTCTCCTAAGCCAGTGCGCGCAGCTGGCTTCGAACTTGCCCGATGCTCCTGTCTTTGCCTCCCAAGCGTGGGGATTACAAGCGTGCGCCGCCACGCCCGGCTTGTAATTGCATTTAATTCTGCAAAGCAAGTCAGGGTACAATTTGTGTGAGGTGGGTTTTAGAAGTTAGTGTTCCAAGATCCTGAATGTCGCAAACCCAGCTCCCGGGACGTGGGGTTCCATGGTAGGAATCTGCATGATGCAGCTTCACTTTCCAGGCACTGAGTTCTCACATTAGACCTGAGCAACACGTCTCACTTTATCTGCAAATGGACTTCCTGGCCTCCAAGTCTGGACTCGGTCCCTGTGTCTGCCCTTAGTCTGCAGGGAACATTGTGACGTTTTGATCTGAGAGTTGCAGGAAGAGTCTTGGTGAAAGCTGTCTAGTCCCACTGGGGATCCAAGCCCGGAGTGGCCCCTCAGGGTTTCCAAAGGCCTCTTTACTGCCTGTCCTGCACCATCTGTGTCCCTTGGGAGGGAGAAAGAGACGCCCAAAGAGCTTCTCTTTGTCCTGGTTGGCCCCCAGGCCAGGGCTCCAATGGTGGTCCATGCTCCCGGGCAGGAGAGGCGGCCCTGGCTGGCTCCCAGCCAAGTCCTGACACCTGTCTATCCCTCCTCCTCCTCATCAGTCCTCCTTAGTCTGCACCTGCCGGGGGCCTCCCAACTCCTGAGGAAGTTCCCTCTGCCCTATTTCTTCCATGACTGCTGCTCCCAGTTTCTCCCTCCCCCTCTTCTCCGATCCAGATGTTCCATTCTAAATGTCATTCCGGTTGGGTCCTGCTGAGTGTAAATTTGGAAATGTGGGCTAATGGGGGAGGCTGAGTTAATGGCTCCCCTCCCATGTAACACTTCTCAGAGCTTTTCAGACAAGCTACTTTGCCTAAAGGAGGAAATAGAAGTTGGGAACACCTTATTCAGTGGCGGGCCTTGAACGGGGAAGAGATCTTGACAGGAGGACCTTCCGGCGCCTTTGCACTGCTCACAGATGTGGCCCTCCATCTCTGCCTGCAGGGAAGCCTCTACCCTCGGATGGCAGACGCCTTCCTTCTTGCCTTCTCTAGCTCCGTGGATGTGGCACAGGGTCCGAGCCCCAGCCTTCCACGCTCTTGCACCATGAGACTTGGGCAGGCTCTGGGAATCTGAGCTGCAGTCAGCCCGCACTTCCAACTTGTCCTCTAGTATCTCTCTACCTACATTGGTGACAGCCGTGTGGCTTCCCAGGAGCCCCAGAGCCGTGGAGGGCAGGCGGGCTCCCCGTGTGTGCATTCCCCACAGTGGAGCCTGTGGAGTCTCCCCATGCGGCCTCCCTCTTTGTTGGGGAAATCCAGAAGGCACCTCAGGACCCTACACACTGCTCTCCATCATCCAAGGTGTGGAGTGCCGAGCTGCAGTTGAGTCTACAAGGAAGTGATGTGTCCTGGGCTGAGGGCGGGAGGCCACGGGGCCTCTGGGGCTGGAGAGGAGGCAGGAGCAGCCGTGGCTCATCCCTCCCATGTATCACGTTCAGGGCCCCTGTGTGCTGCTTTGGAAGTCCCAGAGTTGACCTCTCCAGTGCTCCTCAAGGCTCCGGAGATAGCTCTTGTGGATGAATTACCCAGAGAACTGCCCAATCTACCTGCTTGTTCCAGAGGGAGCCTTAAACGGACCCATCACAGATGGTAGCGCTGAGGGAGTCTGGACGCATCAGTGGCCAGTGCCATGTTGGGCCACCCCTGCGGCTGAGGCACTGGCCCTCACGCCTAGAAGACCCCAAACTCACCACAGGCTCCAAGCGGGACTTTCACTGCTCTGTCATTTTGTGTCTCTTCATTCCGAAGATCAAAGCCACTGTCCTTTGGAGTGGTGACTTCACTAATTCCATGGTTTTAGCTTAGATCCAATTAATCATTAAATGGCTTTGACTGTTAAAATTATAACTTCTGCAGGAGTTTTACAGGAACAATGGCTCTGGCTGAGCCTGGTTGCTGTAATATTGATATCTTTCATGAACAGTAAAAAAAAAGACGCCTTTTTAATTTTTTTTAACCTTTCCTGACTATATCTATCTCTTTTCTACAGGGACTTCTAGAAATGGGTAGCTCATGAAAACAACCTCAAAGGTGTTGGGGTTGCAATGGGAATGACAAGAGTCCTCCGGAAATTCAGAAACGCAGGCGGCAGCAGGAACTCCAAACACTCCCTCCACTGCCTACCTGGGCTCCGAAGTTAAAAATGGTTTTTCCTGCCCATTTTTTCCCCTTTAAACAAAAACATATGCTATAGTGTGGTGGGCCCTCCTGTTCAGATGTCTAATTTCTTAGGCTTCAGCGAATTGTCTCTCTAGTCACCGATTCTAAAGGCGGTGACTGATCTTCAGTGAAACCGTCTCCAGGAGCCTACCTGGGCATCCTCGGGCCACCTGTGCAAAAGCACCTGGCACTCTGGAAGGGAAACAAGGGCACTCGGCGCATCTTGTGATCTGGGGCTTCGGCGCTGCTTCGGACAACAGTCTGCAAACGGCGTTCACCAAGGAAAGGGGAGGAGAGAAGGCATCTTGTTCCCACTGTTGGAAGGGAGACGACTAACGGCGTATTTTTAATTACCTGAATTCTTCAGCACGGAAAGTAGTCAGTTGATAGTTGCCTTCAATCTGTAGACTACAAATTATTAGTGCATGAAAACGGCATCCAAGTTCTGTTGCTGGGTCTAGTAATTTTGGATATTTTCCCTGCTATTACTGCCTGCTCCATATACCTTTACTGGTTGTTTTTGAAATTAACTTAATGGCACTCTACAGAAATGGGCTGCCTACTGAGAGTGAGCGCTTGCCTGCGAAGATGGACCGAGTTCCCACTGAGAGGCACTGATTTGGCACAAACAGAGAAATGCTTTAGCATTAATTTACTTGACTATCAAATTATTCAAAATAAATAATTAAAGGTGTCTTAGGAGTCAGAGTCAATATTGGCTTCCGATATTTTGGGCCCATTAATGCATGTCCTGCACGGAGATGGGCCGGGCCCCGCCAGGAGTCACCGCTGTGGTAATGGGTCCCCACGCTTTCTTTGGTTTTCCCTTCAGGCATTAGATGTCGATTCCCGGCCCCGAAACTCCCCTCAGCCCCCACTCGGCTCCTCTGGCGAGCCCTTCGTTCCCTCGAAGCTCAACTCTGCTGCCTGTGATGTCCTTCCTCTCCGTCTGGGCCAGCAGGATTCCTCGGTGGGGACAGAGTCCTCGGGACACAGGCGTGGGAGCTGGAGGCCTCTCTGATCCAGGAAGACCACAGCACCTGTCAAGGTCCTGCCTGGGAACAAAGCCCTCTGTGCAGCTTATGGAGCTGCTGCTTGGCTGGGAAGGCGCCCACATCCATCGGGCTGCATCTTCAGGAGCTCCACGCCGTGGGCTCAGCTCTTGTTCAGAGTCCCACTTCCTCAAATGCCCGGAGACTCGGTAGAAGCTGGGCTGAGTGACCATTTCTTCCAACATGGGGAATACTGGAATGTCCGCCAAAGGTGTCTGTGTGCCAGCTTGGTCCCTGGGGTGATGTCATTGGGAGGTGGTGGAATTTGGAGGAGGTGGGGTCTCGTGGGAGGGAGGACTTTGGGGGCCAATGGGTCCCTGACCTCCTCCTCTGGCCCTTTGTTTCCTGGCTGCTAAGGTGAGCAGCTTTGTTCCACTCTGGGCCCCACCATGACGAGCTCCCTCAGCACAGGCTCAGAGCAACAAAGGCCAGTGCGCCACGCGCTGGGGCTGCCAACACCGCGAGCCGAAGTGAAACCTCTCTCTGTTTTTTTTTTTTTTTTTGGTGGTACTGGGGTTCCTGGAAGCCCTTCTACCTCCGGGCTACACTCCCAGACCTATTTCATATTTTTATTTGGAAACAGGGTCTCCTAAGCCAGCACGCGCGGCTGGCTTCGAACCTGCGCGATCCTCCTGTCTCTGCCTCCCAAGCGCGGGGATTACAAGCGTGCGCCACCACGCCCGGCTTGAAACCTCTCTTTATAAGTATATGGTCTCGGGCGTTCTGTTAAACCGATGGAAAGTGACCGACACAGGAGACATACGGCATTCCCACTGACAGTGTAAGAGGCCCCAGAGTTCCTCTGGCCTAGTGGGTCCTCTGTATGAAAGGCTGAGGCCACTGCTCAACTCAGTTCTCTGTGTGTGTGTATGTGTGTGTGTGTGTGTGTGTGTGTGTGCGTGCATGCGTGTGAGTACACACATCCTAGAACAAGATGGTAACGTGCTTGACCCACAAAGCATGTCATCTTCTTATACTGTTGTTTAGGGGAAGTGATGGGGAACCCGGCCCTTCCAGGCAGAAAAGTCCCTGAGCATCTATGGTCAACCCATTTTGAGACTGTAGGAAGGGGAGAAGTGATGAGAATTTCCCTTTCATTCACTCTCAGCCTCTTCCCTTCCCCATTCAGAACCCTGCGAAGACCAGAGGAGGCAGTTACAGAGAGAAAAGAGAAAGGCGCCTTGATTCTCTGAAGGACTCTCCAGCCACCCTCTATAAAGATAGTGCAATTTCCATTTGAAAAGGACGACTCTTAATGAGCTCTATTCTCCTAGCCTATCACCCCACATGCAAAGGGCCTGCTTTGAAGTCAACAGGGTCTATTATGAGTGAAATAAACCCCTCAGAACAAAGGATAGCTCTAGTACAGACCAGGAGAGGCCAGCGGCCTCACTCCAGCCCCAGATCTGCCCATAGACATGGCAGCCTCGGGATGCCTGTGTCCTTGAGCAAACAGGGCCCGCCTCGGCACCTCCCAGGGGACCCCAGCCCTGCTTCTGCTCTCTCCTGGGCTCCCACACAGAACTTCTCATTGGTGGGGGGGGAATCTCCCTCCTTCATTTTCTTCAGGTCTTTGAAAGCCTCAATAAGGACATATTTAGGCTTTATCAAATTTTTCTCCTTCCAGGTATCTTTTATTCATGGGGAAAATAATACAGCCATATATTTGGTAGGACAGCTTTTTTGGCTGCCTCTCAAATGAGTATTTCCTCCCTGTCGTTCAGCAAATAGCAACGGGCATTGGTAATTGGAGGGCGCAGTGCCGATTCTCTCCTCTTTGAGCAGGAGGCATTTGGCTGCACATCTTAGTCATTTTAGGCGTTGGTTTTACTTCTCACAAGACAGCATCAGGGCTGCTCTGAATGCAGAGGAACACCCGATGTTCTTTCCACCGAAGGGAGAAGGAGAGCGGGGTCTCCCCACCACAAAGGTGAGCCGGGGGCAGTCCCTCTGCGAGAATGCCAGGCTGCCTTGGCTGCTGGTACCTGAGTGGACGACGTGGGGATGCAAGCAGGTGTCCACACAGCTGACACATTTCACCTGTGGGCCTCTGCTAGCTTACTTCTGGAGCAAGAAGATTGTCCCCAGCAAGGCGGGGAAAAATAATTGGTGTGGCATCTTTTAGCTGCCGTTAAAAAAATTGAACTCGTGGAGTTTTCAATTACACAGCCCCTTAAATCATATACTGAAGAGGAATATTAATAACTATAAAGATCCTGGAAGAGGGAGATGAATGACAGACACCAGCCTGTGTTGATCACAGGGGGAGCCGGCGTGGGAGGCCCTGACTCGCTGCCAGCCGTCCATCACAGTGGGAAAAGCACCGTCCTCTATAATCTACGTCAAAGTGTGGGTTTTCTTACTAGACTGGAGACAGGCAGTGTTTTAGCAATCACTCGGAAAGCTGACCTCGTGGCAGGGTCCAACCACCAAGAAATTACTTTCTTTTTTAATATAGTTAATAATGCACCGTAATTGTCTCCCATAAATGTCCTCACACTTCTGGTCTATTAATGTGCGACCAACTCCCGGACTTCTCTTCCCAGGACTAAATGCTCCGAGGTCCTTTCAGCAGCATCTTGCTCCCACCAAAACCCAATGGGCAGGAGGCCCCTGTGCCTCATGAGGCTGCCTCTGCTGTCTCACACCCGTGCCCCTGGCCTGCTTCCTGTGTCCTTCATCATCTCTTTCCTTCGTGCCCAGAACAACACGTAATCGTCTCAATCCCCAGGAAAGACTTCACCCAGCCTGGTGCTTAGGCTTTAATTCCTTTGCGTTCTTCCCTGTTGAAATAGCAGAAACCTTCCGTGTGCCGCTGGTCAGGCATGCTCTGTGGAAGGTATCCCATCCTAACCCTAGCCTCATCTATCAGCTTCGCTGTTCGTAAAACTTTATGTGAATGAAATGATACGTTGTCTACCGCTTTGGCTTCTGTGCCTGGCTTCTTTAGTGCCATGGTTTATCCATGCTGTTGTGTATAGCGATAGCCCCTTCCCTTACACTGATGTGAAGTATTCTATCGTATGAGAAAAAAATCACAAAGTAAGTATGTATTCTCTTGAGGAATACTTGTGGGGTTTTCGCCCAGTTTTTGGCTATCGCAAACATCACTGTCGAGAACATTATTCTGAACATCCTCTGGTGGACCTAGGGATGCAGTTCTGATGGAATTGCCGGGTGGAGATGAGGGCCATGGCAGGTGTCTTCATACTGACTAGCAGGTTTCTAAGTGGTGCACCAATCCGTAGTCTTCATACTGACTAGCAGGTTTCTAAGTGGTGCACCAATCCGTAGTCTTCATACTGACTAGCAGGTTTCTAAGTGGTGCACCAATCCGTAGTCTTCATACTGACTAGCAGGTTTCTAAGTGGTGCACCAATCCGTAGTCTTCATACTGACTAGCAGGTTTCTAAGTGGTGCACCAATCCGTAGTCTTGCCAGGGTGAGCGCAAACTCTGGCTGCTTCCCATCTTGCCAACACTTGCTCTCGTCAGCGTTTTCCAGTCTCTATTCCAGTACACAACTGGTAGCATCTGCTTGTGGTTTTACATTGAAAATGTCTTATGATTAACTATTTTGAACTCTCTGGAATATACTTATCAGCCATTTGTTAAACTTTTTTGTGTGGAGTGGTATTGGGGAGGGTTGTTCTACTATTGAGCTGTGTACCCCCCCCAGCCATTATTATTATTATTATTTTAAATTCTGAAACAGGGTCTACATAAGTTGCCCAAGCTGGTCTCAGACCTGCAATCCTTCTGCCTCAGCCTTCCTAGTACTGGGATTACAGGCATACACCATCACACCTGGATTTGTTTAAAACTTTAATAAAATGCACATCAGCTCTTTGATTATTTTAGAGTTTGCATGTATTTCTTTGGTTAAAATTTCTTTTAATTGTGGTAATAGTAGTTCCAAATGCAATGATAGGATCAAACACTGAGGCTCCATCGACGCTTCACCAGTCGCCCCCAGTGCTACCATTGTTCAAAACTGCAGTACATGAGTGGACTGAGAGGACATTATGTTAAGTAAAACAAGCCAGGCACAGAGAGCCACATATTACACGTTCTCTCACAGGCAAAAGCTAAAGCTAGTTGACTTGAATGTAGAGCCGTGGATCCTAGTGTTTAGGGGAGGTATGTGTCTGGGGGAGGGGAGGTTGGGTAGTGGGTACAAAAACAAAATTAACTGGAAGGAATACACAGTGGCGATCTGCAGCACAGAAGGAGGACGGCGGTTCACAATAGCTTACTATCTCATAAAGATCTACAGGAGAGGAGCTT
Source organism: Muscardinus avellanarius (assembly GCF_963383645.1). NCBI lineage: Eukaryota > Metazoa > Chordata > Mammalia > Rodentia > Gliridae > Muscardinus > Muscardinus avellanarius. The sequence continues at coordinate 159,172,507 of NC_137789.1, read as the reverse complement.
GAAAACTTTAAATATAAAGAAATGACAAAAGAGAGAAGTGCTAGCTGCCCTGATTTAATCAGTGCGTGCAATGCCCAAGTTGAAATATCATACAGAATCCCATTAATAATATGTTCGGTTAATAAATATTCATAAACAACATATATGAACAAATAAAACTATATAGTATAGGGCACAGCCAGGATAATAGCGTCCCTGCATAGGAAGCAGAGCGTCCTCGTCACTCCACGGCGCCTCCCGGTGCCTTCTGTAGCCAGATCTGCCTACCTGCTGCCCTGTGGCTGATCCTGCTAAACACCAATTTCCATTTCTGCAATTTTGTCATTTCAAAAACATTATAAACATAGAATCATCCAGCGTGTGACTTTCAGGGGCTGGCCATGTTCATTTCAGCAGAACTCCCTGGAGATTCATCCAAATCCTTGTACATGTTAAGAGTGCGTTTTTGTTCTTTTTAATTTATTGCTGAGTAGCATTCCACGGTGTGAGCGCACCGTGCATCCAACCGTCCACCTGTTAGAGGACAGCTGGGTGGTTTCCAGTTTGGAACTATGAACAGTCAGAGTACAGCGTTTCTGTGTAAATGTAATAAATGTAAGCTTTTCTTTCTCTCGGATGATGCCCAAGAGTTCAATTTTTTTTTTTTTTTTTTTTTTTTTTTTTTTGTACTGGGGATGGAACCCAGGGGGAGCTATACCCCCAGCCCGATTTTTATTCTTTATTTTGAAATTTTGAAACAGGGTCTCATTGAGTTGCAAAGGGCCTCACAAAATAGTTCAGGCTGTCGTCGAACCATGATCCTCCTGTTTCAGCCTCCCGAATGCTGGGATTACAAGTGTGCGCCACCATGATTGGCTTGCGAGTTCAATTTTTCATGAAACGGCTACGTACTTCTAGAGTGGCCAAAGCTCGCCCAGCAGCAGTGGACAGGCGATCCAGTCTCTCCACACGCTCATCGGCATTTAGTGTTTTCATGGTATTTTACCTGTCCTTCTGGTGGGTGCTGTCATAGCTCATTCTTGTTTTCATTTGCTTTTGCCTAGTGTTAGGGTAGGAGCTTCTTCCCGGGGCTCTGGTGCCCTCTGCAATCTCCTCGCAGGCGTTATCGTATCTTTTGCCCATTTCCCAGTTGGCTCATTAGTTTTATTACTATTGGATTTTACAACCTTTATATATTTTAAATCTTGTTCCATGGTTAGATAGGTATGTGGTTTGCATTTTCTTTCATTCTTTAGTTTTTTTGAAAAAAAAAAAACCCTGTTAATAAGATTTTTCAAAGCGCTATGTGTTTAATATTGATGAAATCTTTACCAGCTTTTTTGTGTATGGATTGTGCTTTCAACTCTTTTGTCTGAAAATGAAGCTGTTTGTTTCTCACGTCATTGTGGGAGTCCCATGTTACTTAGTCTCTGGATCCTTCCGTGGACTTTGGTATTGAAAGCACCTTCTTCCACTGTACCTCTTCATCTTTTACCATTATCTTTTGATAAGTAGAAAATTCTGTATTAAATTCAATTAATCATCTTTCCTTTTATGATTAATACTTTTCCTCTTCTGTTTAAGGAATCTATGTCTACCCAAAATCTGTGTCTACACAATAATACCCTCCCATGTTACCTCTGAGGAGCCTTATTGATTTGCCATTTACATTTAGGTCTATGATCCATCTGGCAAGGAATTTGGGTACAGTGGAAAAGAGGTGTCAAGGTTCATTTTTTTCCATATGGACATGTGTAACTGTTATCAAGCTGATTATTGAAAAGGCTGCCTTTGCCCCGTTGAATTATGGGCATTACTGCCACTTGCTAAATTTAAAAAGTGCCCACACAAGATATATATACACATTGCCATAGATACGCATAACATATAACTGCCTGCTTGCGTTTCTGATCTCTTAATTTGTTCATCATGAGATTTAGTTGATGACTCAGGAAATTGGTCCTTATTTTATTAAAGTATGATGAAACTTCTAACGTTCAAGGATGTCATTTGTATTTCCACATAACTTTTAAAACCAGTTTGTCAGTGTGTGTGTGTGTGTGTGTGTGTGTGTGTGTGTGTGTGTGTTGCTGGGGATTGAACCTAATGACATTCTATCTCTGACCTATGCCCCCCAGGCACATTTATTTTATTTTTTATTTGGAAAAATGGTCTTGCTGGGTTGTTGAGACCCTCCATACGTTGCTGAGGCTGGCTTTGAATCTAAGATAAATCCATCTCAGCCTCCCAAGTACTGGGATCACAAGAGTGCACCACCATACCCATCCCAATTGGTCAGTGTTGCACATAGAAACCTCCTGGGATTCTCAGGCTTGGAATGTATTGGCTCTAGAGAAGCAGGGAGCCTCACCATGGAGCCTCTTCCCACTGTGCCTGGTACCCATCGGCACTCATTCCCACCTCTGCATTTTCTTTCAGGAATGCTGCACTCTTCTCTGTGTAGCTACTGTACATTTCTCTGTATATTTATTCCTTGGTAAATGGTTTTTTTCATGCTACCGTAACTAATATGAATAAAAATTCATTTTCTACTTCTTCATAGTGTATAGCAATGGAATTTTGATTTTTACATTGACTTTGAGTCCAAATGCTTTGAAAAATTTACTTGTTAAGCTTAATAACTTAACTGGAAGGTGTTTTTTTTTTCATAAGCAATCATGTCACCTGAAAAGTAAGTCCCTTTCTAACATGAATACTTTTAATTTTCTTGCCTTATTACAATATTTAGGATGTTTAGCCCAGTATTTGATGGTCATCATAATAGACTTTTTCTTCTCCCCAATTTCAGACCTCAAGTTTTAATATTTCATCAGGGAATGTAATTTGCCACTATATGTATTCCTTATAAGTTTAAGAACGCTCCTACCCAGTTCTAATTTGTTAATTGTTTTATCATTAATGAATTTTGAATTTTATTAAATTTATTTTCTTCTATAATAACTGTATGGTTTACTGGGCATGGTGGCGCACGCTTGTCATCCCTGTGCTTGGGAGGCTGAGACAGGAGGATCGCGTAGGTTCGAAGCCAGCCTCTGATACTTAGTGAGGCTCTCAGGAACTCAGTGAGACCCTGTTTCCAAATAAAATATAAAATAGGTCTGGGAGTATAGCCCGGAGGTAGAAAGTCCTTGGCTTCCACACTCAGTACCACCAAAAAATAAATAAATAATAAATAACTGAATAAATAAATAACTGAATTTTTTTTTCATTGTGATCAATCATACTGACTTTCAACTGTTATACTATATATTTGTATAGTAAAATGCACTATACAAATATAGTATATGTAAAGTATATTATACTGTGCTTTCAAATGGTATACTTAGTATTCATTCAATAAACCCCAAGGCATTATACATACAGTCTTTTATTTATTGTTGGACTTGAGTTGGGATATTTTATTTGGGATATTGCATCTGTTTTAATGATAAATAGAGAAGCCTATAACTTTTATTTTTTATAATGCCCTTGGAAGATTTTTTGGTAAGATATTGGTTTCATAAAACTTACTAGCAGATTACTTTCTCTTTTACTAGTTTTTGGAAAAGTTTAAGATCAATGTCATTTCTTTTAAGTGTTTAGAATTCACCAAAGAATCATCTGACACTGAGTTTTCCTGTGAGAGATACTTGAATTACAGAATTTTAAAAATATACAATGGACTTCTCAGGTTTTCTATTTCTTCTTGAGTCAGTTTTAAATGACTTTGCCTATTCCATCTACATTATCCAAAAGTACTGGCATAAAGCTATTTATGTGTCATCTTATCAGGGTTTTAATGACTGAGCCATCTCTAATGAAGGTTTCATCCTAGAACTGGTATGGTTGGTTCTTTTTTTCTTTATCAGCCTCATTTGATGTGTTTAAATATTTCACTAGGCTTCTCAAAAAGCCAACCTCAGGCTGTGTTTATGTTCTACGTTTGTGTTCTCTGTTGGTTTACTTTTTACTCATTTCTGCTCTCCATCTTACTCTTCTTCCTTCAGCTGCTCTCTATAATCTGCCATTACCCTCCACTTATTACATTTCAGTTTCTCTTTTATCTTTCACATTGTTGGGCTCCATTTGACGTTTACTTCCATGTGCATGATTTGTGTACTCAAATCGGCAGCTCTCAAAGTGTCCTTTGTGAACATGGACATCTCCATGCCATTTTGGGGGTTCCAAGAGGTAGAGATGCTTTTATAGGAATATTAATAATATTAAAATAATATTATAATAATTGTTACCTTTCTGCAGAATTTTAATTTGCACTGATGGTACAAAAACAATAGGGAATCAAATATGGGCCACAGCTTGAGGATCAACAGGTTCTTTAGTGCCATTCACTCACAAGTAAAATGCCAGTTAGTTAAAAATATACTTGACGAGTGGTAAGAAATAGTAATTTTCATATTCTGCATGGCAAATGGAAACTATGTATAAAGCATTTTGGCTAGACACTAAAGTCTAACGATTTCCCAAAAGAAAGGCACTTTTTTGATGGCAATGTGAAATGAAAGAGTCACTTTTTAAATAGATTTCAATTTTTACTTAAAAAAAAACTGACAAGTAAGTTATATTAATTTAACTTGAATATTTGGCATAGGTGCTTCAAAAAAGACTCAAATGAGACTGTCATTTCGAGAAAAAATACTGAGTTTACTAATACTAATAAGAGTATTATCCTAATGAGAGTATTCATTGCCAATAATATAATTCAAATATTTAGGTAAAATTTTGGGAAAGCTTGCACTCACCAACTACCAATCTGCCATTGGTTTGCCTGGGATCATGGGATATTCTGGGTCACTGGAATTTTTATGCTAAAATTGGAACATACCAGGCATACTGGAAAAGTTGTTCTCACCAACTATTAGCTGCACCATATCACAATACTTGAAGACTTTTATGATGACATAGGTTAATATATGAGTGAATATAAAAAATGTATAAGGACATGTGCCAACATTTTAAATATCTGTGCAACTCAGTTAACATATATATAACTATATATATATATGTATATATATATATATATATATAGTTATATATATAGATATATAGTTATATAGTGGTCCTGGGGTTCCTGGAAATCCTTCTACCTCCGGGCTACACTCCCAAACACCTATTTTTTATATTTTTTTAAAATTTGGAAACAGGGTCTCTTAAGCCAGAGAGGCTGGCTTCGAACCTGCGCGATCCTCCTGTCTCCGCCTCCCAAGCGCAGGGATTACAAGCGTGCGCCATCTTTCAAAGGACCATTGCATGATGATACAAACACACGTGTGGGTGAGAGGTCCATTTAGTGTGCGAGCTAAATGGGGTTTAAGGCTACAAAAGAAAGCATCCATGTATCTTCTGATTTCACGTGACAGTTTACCCCAAGAAGCTACATCAGCCAAATTTTTGGTATGGTGCCAAAAATAAGACCATACACAATGACCTGACAAGGACATTAAAATGCTTCCCCCCTTTTAAAAACTACATATATGTATATATGTGTGAAGCTGGATTTTTTATATACTTCCACCAAAAAAATATTCACAACAGATTGAATGCAGCTGTAAATAGAAGAATCCAGCTGTCTTCCATTAAGCCAGATGTTACAGAAATTTTTAAAAATTCAAAACAATACCACCATTTCAACCAAATAGTTTGCTTTAGAAAACATAATTATTTTTCTTAAAATGATGTAATTTATGTTAACATGTAATGGATTTATTATTTTTAATAAATTAATAAAATCTCTCAAAATTTCTCTAGCTTAATTTAGAATATGGCAAATAATGATAGATATTATCCATATAAGCAATTTCTAGAAAAATAGATAGTTTTAGGGCTACAAAGGGTTTTGTGACCAAAACATTTAAATATTTTTGGCTGAAATCATAACTTTTCAGCCTCTTCATATATCCAGTATGTGATTTCAGGACTACATATTTCCTTCTAGGCACTACTTTGCAAATTTTAGTATATTTTGTTTTGATTTCTATTCATTCCAAAACAGTTTCTAATGTTTTAATTTCATGATTTCTTTTTTTGTCCTTTTTCTTTTTTTGTTGTTGCGGTACTGGAAATAGAACCCAGGGGCATTCTACCTCCAAGCTGCACCTCCAGCCCTATTTTTTATTCTTTATTTTGAAACCGGGTCTCACAGAGTTGCAGAGGGCCTAAGTAGCTGAAGCTGTCCGCAAACCGCGATCCTCTGGCCTCAGCCTCCCGAATGCTGGGATTACAAGCGTGCGCCACCACGCCCGGCTTCATGATTTCTTTTTATTGCCTAATTCCCAAATAGTTAGGAAGAAATCTAAAATTGTCTTTTTGTTATTGATTTCTATCTTTATTTTTCTCTGGTTGCAAAACATATTCAGTATGATTTCAATGTTCTGGAATTAGTCAACATTTGTTTTGTGATTCAACTTACAGGCTATCTTAGGAAAATATATGCTCTGGTGAAGAATATATATCCTGTAGTTGTTGGGTGTGATGTTCTACATGTGTGAAATAAGTCAGATTTGTTAGTAGCACTTCTCAAATCCTCGGTAAACTTAATAATCCTATTTTTTAAACCTTCTATAGCATTCACCTAGAAAAATATGTTAAAATCCCAACTAAGTGTGGAATAATATGGTTTTAGTTCCCTTCTTTATGGCCTTTGTATTTTAGGGTAAACAAACCTAGGGTGTTTAGTTTTACTATTAAACTTTCATGGCGATAGAATATCTCTATTTTTTTTTTTCAGTACTAGAGATAGAACCCAGGGGCATTCTACCTCCAAGCTACACCCACAGCCCTATTTTTTATTCTTTATTTTGAAACAGGGTCTCACTGAGTTGCAGAGGGCCTCACTAAGTAGCTGAGGCTGTCTGTGAACCACGATCCTCCTGTCTCGGCCTCCCGAGTGCTGAGATGACGAGTGAGTGCCACCACGCCCGGCTCTCTCACTATTTTTAACAATCCGTCTTCCTTAAATTCTACTTTGTCTGATATGAAATCAGCATGTGAATGATTTCTGGGCAGACGTTTGCATGGGATCTGCCTCTATTACTTTACTCACAATATTCTGTTCTTATGAAATAAGTATTTCCTAATATACAGGTACAGAGAATGTAGTTAGGCTTTTAAAATTCATTTAAAAGATAACTGTCTTTTAATTGGCATGTTTATTCCATCTATAATTAATATAACCCTTTATATGAAGAGATTATTTTTGACCTCCTATTCTCTGCTTTTTGCTTCCTCTATTTTTATTTTATTATTTATTATTATTTTTTGGTGGTGAGGATTGAACCCAGAAGGCTTATACTTCTGACCTACATCCCTAGCCTTATTTTATTTCATTTATTTTGAAATGGCATCTTGCTAGGTTGCTGAGGGCTCACTAAGTCACTGAGGCTGGTCTTGAACCTGCAATCCTCCTGTCTCAGCCTCCTGAGTAATGGGATTAGAGGTGTGCACCACCATGCCTGGCTTCCTTCATTATTTCTCCTATTCTCTTTAAGTAACTTAGTTATTATTTATTCTTACTCTTCATCCTGCAACAGCTTGTTAATCGTATCTTCTTTTATGTGTTCCAGTAGTTATCCTAGGCATTTGTGATGAGCCCACCCCAGGCTGGGTGACTTTCATGCCCTTGACTTGATTCCACAAACACGTTCTTTTATCACTTTGCTAATAATAGGGGGGCATCATGATGCTTTAAGCACTTTTGTACTCCTCTTCGCTTTTATGACATTGCTGATTTGCGCTGTAATTATGCACGCACTTCAAACCCTCCACATTTTCTTTTGGTCGCTTTAAGCTGAGCAGTCGTTGTTCCTCAGATTCAGCTCCACACGTGTACATTACATTCTTTGTTTCTTCCTGAAAGGCTGCGCTTGCACTCAGAGCCATTTTCCTAAATAATACTTTGCTTTACTGTTTCTTTCAGTAGCATCTCCTGGAAATGAATATTCGTACTACCTTTCAAACTTTACCTGGTCTTCATTTTCAAGAAGCATAGATTCCTAAAGAAGAAATTATTTTCTCCTAGTATTTTGAAGATATTTTTCCCATTGTCTGTTGGCTTCTTCATTTCTTGTGTAAAGACAGCTGTCTGTCATACTCTCTTTACTTTGATTATCTTCACGGCTTCTGCCCCAACGACTCTTTCCTGTTTTTGATTTTCATAGTTTTATTATAAAGTGTCTTTCTTACTTATCCTTTCTGTGGGTCTATGGAACGTATTGGCATTCTCCGGTCAAAACTGACACATTCTCAGAGAACGTCTCTTCAAACGCGGCTTTTACCGCAGTCTTTTTGGCTGCCTATGTTACTCTTTCCCACCCTGACCAGATGCCTCCCGCGTCGTTTCTCGTCTCTCCCCTCTGGGCCAACGCCGGCTATTTCACATAATCTATGCGTCAGTTCACTCAGCCACTTCTCTGCCGTGTCTGATCTTCAATTAAATCAGATGATTGGATTCTTAAGTTCTATATTACATTTTTTCATTTCAGTTATTTCTTTTAGACTCCCTCCTTTTCCTAAACATGTTCTATATCTATGTATGTATGTATGTATATATGTATGTATGTATGTATTGATTGGTTGATTGATTGATTTAATGTTTGCGGTACTAAGGATTGAAAACCCAGGGCCATTCTACCTCTGAGCTATACCCTCAGCCCTTTTCATGCTTTCTTTTGAAACAGGGTCTCCCTAGGTTGCTAAGGGTCTTGCTAAGTTGCTGAGCCTGGCTTTGAACCTGTGATCCTCCTGTCTCAGCTTCCCAAGTACTGGGTTGCCAGGCGTGTGCCACCAGCCCGACGTTATTCTACTTAATTTAAAGTTCATGTCTGATGGCCCTCAGACCTGGATCACCTGGAAGTCTATTCCCATGGTCACATTTTCCTTTCATTTTTTTCTGACTTCTTCTTGCATGTTTTGCCTGATCATTTTTTTATGAAATGCCGACTCTTGTGTATCAGTGTGCAGTGGCACAGCCCCTGGATGCTGCCCTTTTTCTAGAGAGGATGGGGCGTGGGAAGATACCCTTGACCCCAGTGAGACCAGGTTTCTGGTTTAGCTTGCCCTTTTCTTATCTGTGGTCCTTCGGGAGCCTCAGCTAAGAGCCGGCGATATTTTCAAGGCCCCTCCTCTTTAAGCAGCCTCCGAACTTCCATCTTGGTCTCCCCAGGGCTGCAAGTCCGCCAAAATCCCTGCTTAGCTTTTAAGCCTCTTAGCAGTTGCTTTCCTATCGGTTTCCCGTCCCCTTGCCCCAGGGAAACGGGGTGCAGACCATCAATCTTTCTTCTCTGGGGCCCCTTACACTAGGATCTCAGCCCCTTGTTTTATTTATTTATTTATTTGTTTGTTTGTTTATTTATTTAATTATTGGCTGTGCTACACTCAAATGCTTGTCTCCTCCACCATCAAGACTTTGCTAGGCTCCCACTTTCCCTGTCGACTCTGTGTCCTGGGTTGTAAATGGGCAGAAACCCCAATGGGAAAAATGCACCCAAGGTTGAAGACAGGCTGGATGCGTTTCCCTTCCCGCGGGCCCTCCATCCTGGCTGTCTGGATTCCTTTCTAATACCTTCAAATGTTTCTTCTCTTTTCCTGTTCAGCTTTTATAGATGTCCTCGGGGCAGGATCCCCCTGCCGCAGGCAGCCCGATCACAGCCAGAAATGCCCACTCGTGTGCGAGCTTCTCCCTAACAGCCCTTTGAGCTGTGCTTTGGAATGCCTGCAATCCTGCGGGGTACTACTGGACTTTGGATGTTGCTGGGGAAGGTGGGGAGGATTTGGTATTGAAAAAGAACCTTATTTTTTTCCCCCTGTGGATTTCATTTTACTGATTGAAATACCTGTTTTATTTTTTAAAAAATTTTTGGTGCCAGCGATGAAATTCAGGATCCCATGCATGCTGAACCTGTGTTCAACTCGGCTGTACCCCCAGCCTTTGCCAATATCATTAAAATGCTAAGTTAGGGGCTAGCCTCATGCTTGCTTGCTTTCTTTCTTTCTTTCTTTCTTTCTTTCTTTCTTTCTGTACTGAGGATGGAACCCGGGGCATTCTACCTCCGAGCTATAGCCCCAGCCCTAGTTTTTGTTCTTTATTTTGAAGCAGGGTCTCACTGAGCTGCAAAGGGCCTCATTAAGTAGCTGAGGTTGGCCGTGAACCATGATCCTCCTGTCTCAGCCTCCCAAATGCTGGGATTACAAGCATGCGCCACCACGCCCGGCCTTAGACTCACTTTTCAAACAGGTGCTGGACACATGGTTATTATGGCTTCTCTCTCTCTCTCTCTCTCTCTCTCTCTCTCTCTCTCTCTCTCTCTCTCTCTCTCTCTCTCTCTCTCTCTCTCTCAGATGTGAAGAGAGCTACCCACATTAACTTTGGAGAATTGGATTGGAAGATGTCAGGTCCCCTGGCATGGGCTCTGGCTCAGGTGGGCATTTGGCAGATGGTCAGCCAATGGGCTCTGGCACTCACAAGTGCCTATTGCATCCTTCCACAGGCAACTTGACCTCTGGGCTGCTTTGGGGCACCCATGTTCAATGTTGCTCCAGGGGAAGGAGAGAGGAGCGCATCTCTCAGCCGCCTGCTGTGTTGGGGTTTGGAGCTTAGCCGAGGAGGCCAGCTCAGCTTTCCCTGAGCTCAGCACCATCTCAGTAGTCTGCCTTGGTTTCTAACTGTCGAAACAAACCAGTTCTGGGTCATTACCCACGGTGCCAGGCGGAATTACGATTCTGGTGTTTTCTCCCCACTCTCTGGCTCCCAAACAAATAGGCCCAGATCCTTGCTTCTGCTCACCCCTGATCCTCTGAAGCTGCCTTTCCTCAGTCCGGCCAGCGATGCCTGCACCAGGGCCCTGTGCTGGCCGCCCAGCTTTGTCTCCTCTCTCTGCTAAGAGACTGCATCGGCTTGGCTTTGCTCCATGGCCGTCTTTCATCTCAGCCCCTGGCACCCGGTGCTGGAACTAGGTTGAAGTTGCCACTTAAATTCAGGAAGCTGGGAGGCGTAAAATGAGGATGGGTTCCTTGGAACAGGTCCATGTTGCCCAGTTTACAGCCTGGAGTCACGGACGGATGGGTGCTGAGCTCACAGCCGTGGGCACGGCCTGGCATCTTTGCTGTACTCCCCTCAGGCATTCGGCCTGGCCTCAGGACACCCTTCTTGGGATAGTGTTTTATTCTATTTTATTTGTATAATTATTTTTTGTAATACCGGGGCTTGAACTCAGGGCCTTGCACATGCTAGGCAAGTGTTCTTCCACCGAGCCACACTTTCAGATCCAGAATGATCTTTTACTTTATGAAATCAAAGATTGAAATGCCGTCTTCAGATTAAAACATCCAAATTGGTAGTCTAGACAACGTAGGCATACACTAGGCGTTTCCTCAACACGCCAGCCACAGTAGCCCAGGCTACTGTGGGCAAGAGACGTTCTCCCCAGAGGGAGCCATTGGCACCACCATGCCAACGTTAGGAGGTTAAGCATGCTGCAGACACCTCAAGGTCTACCTATCCCCCCCCCCTCTCTTTCTCTCTCTCTCTTTTCTATTTTTCTTTCTGTACTAAAGATTGAACCCAGAGGCATTTTACCTCTGGATTACACTGCCAGCCCTATTTTATTTAATTCATTTTGAACCCGGATATTGCTAAGTCGTTGAGAGTCTCACACACTTGCCCAGGCTGGCCTTGAACTTGCGATCCTCCTATTTCAGCCTTCCAAGTGCTGGGATCACAGGCATGTGCCACCACGTCCAACTTCAAAGCCTCCCTTGATCTCTGTCTGCTGCTAATATCGTGGGCTCTGCTGCCCACAGACAGAATTAAAGGATATGCTACAGCTGGGTAACTTTTTCCCACCTAAGTTCATGGACCTCTGAATTCTTTCCAGATTGAAACCTGAGCAGAGGTTACTGAGGATCAGAGGCTGGTAGAATATACGCAGGCTGGCTGCTCCATCAGCATTTTAAAACTAAGCCATCTTCCTTTGTTCTGAGCCCAAGGAGCAAATGTATCCATCCAGCATGTATGCGGCACCTGCTGTTTACACCCTGTGCTGGCTGGTCCACACACTAAATGCTGCAGGCCCCCAACCTGCGGATCTGTGCTGCTTCCAAGCGGGGTGCGCAGAGCTGCGGCACTGCAGTGGCCCTGGCCAGCGCCACCAGACCACCCGCCACACAGCCGCCCGGAGCCTGCGTGCTGCCATCAGCCCTGGGAAGCCAGGTATGAGGAAGAACTCGTTGCTCCTGTGTGAGTGTGCACACCAGACACACACCAGCAAACACACAGTAGTACACACAGAGAGACAGCAGCGCACACACACTCAGGCACACGCCAGCATTCACATACCAGCACACACACACAGGTATACACACAAAACTCATAGACACACACACTAACACACAGACACACATGCCAGTATACAGCATACCAACAAACATACAAACACACACTAACACACAGACACACATGCCAGTATACAGCATACCAACAAACACAGCGACACACACTTATATACACAGACACACAACCATTCACATACCAGCACTCACATAGATATGTACACACCAACACACACAGACACGTGGACACACTATCCTACAGACACACTATCCTACAGGCACACAAGCAGACACACAAAAAGCACAAAGACACCAATACATACATACTCAGAGACACACCAGAACACACAGCAGACACATATACTAACACACACACAGAAACACAACGACACACACACTTAGACACACACGCATACAGCGCTAAGGGGTGCCTGGGTCTCAGCCTGGGTGGCTCTGCCGTGCCTGTGCCCTGGGGATCCACAGGCCCGGGATGGGCAGAGCCACGCTGTTTGCCCAGACCCTGGAGGCTGAGGGCCTTGAATCGCAAGCCTCTGGGTCCTGGCTGGAACGAGGCTCAGGATCTCTGTGGGGTCAGGACCTCCAGATCCAGGGTGCCAACGTGGGGACGGGCGACAGGAGGCTGGGTCAGAGGCCGCCGTGGCCAGGAGGTGGACGGCGTGCTCGCAGCGCAGAGAGGCTGGCTCCATGGAGAGCAGAGAAGATGCGCGTGGGTGGGCAGGACAGGAGGTCCCCATCCTTGTTTCAAAGGAGACCTGCCACCTGGGCTCTTTTGTCCTTATTTCAGACTTTTGCAACCAAAAGGCCCTTTGGTTGCAACAAAGTAAAAGAAACAAAAGAACATCATTGTCTACCTCAAAGCCGGCATCTGGTCCGCAGGACATCTCAGGGCTCCGGGCGACTGTGCAGATGTGGCCGCAAGGGATGTCTAAGCACTGCGAAACCACAAGTATAACACTTATAAAGTTACCTAGTTGTACATGGAATGAACCAGACTGCTGAGTTTGGTGCTACACTGCCTCCTCGGTGGCTGCCAGGCACGAGACGGGAACCCAGAGCAGGGCCACTTGGTGCCCCATGTCGGAGCCTGGTGGGGAGAGCGCGTCCTTGGGTCTGCAGTCCCCCTACCCTGTTCCCAATCATTTGACATCTGTCCTCCCTGTCCTCTCTCCAGCTCAGGCAGCAATGGCCGGGAGGGACTGAGGGTGAGATTGGCTCGTGACACAGCATGGCACACAGTGCTGGGGTTGGCCATGTGGGCAGAGCCTCCTGGAGCCACAGGGTGGCATGACCCAGGTGGGCCGGTACCCAGGGTCCTCATGGTCTTGCCCGTAGGCGGGGAGCAGGGCAGGGCCTTGGGAGGCAGGGAAGATCCTCGCTCTCCCCATCTGAGGAGCACGAATATGGAACCCTTGGGTGCTAGGCGTATTGCCGCCCTGACCTCAGCCACACCCAGTGCCACACCCAGTAGCATGGCACCACCTTTCACAAGGTCGAGAGTGGGGCATGTCCGCTGTGGCATTTTCTGACTTTTCAGCATGACATAAATACCTGGCTGAGATGTCCATCAACAGATGAATGGATTACAAAACTGTGGGATACGTACACAATGGAATTCTACTCAGCCATTAAAAAAAAAACTCAATTACATCATTTTCAGGGAAATGGATGGAACTGGAGGACATTATGCTAAGTGAGATTAGTCAGTCACAAAAAATAAGAAATCAGATGCTTTCCCTAATATGTGAGAGCTAGGGGGAAAGGGGTCATAGGAGGAACTCTAGATGAAAAAGGAAATCCTATAGAGGACCAAACAAGACAATCTAAATGAGGGGATGGGAGGGGGAAGAAGGAAATTCTCTAAAACACACAATGTACTTAAACATATCGAAGTCAACCACTAAGCCGAGCAAGGGAAGGACGGACGGGGAGGGAGTGGGGTGGGAATTGGGTAGGGGTTAAATCAGTGATGTGTGTATGTATGCCCACACAAGTTTTTTTTTTTACCCCAATATGATGTATGAATATAATCACCAATAAAAAAAACTTAAAAAAGAAATACTTGGCTGCATATCTACATAGTCTTTACAGTTAAAAATATTTTATTTTTATTACCCTAGCAATACATAGTCGTTGTAGCTGAATAAGAAAATACAGAGAATTATGAATAAAAGAATTACTGTGTATTTCCAGAACCCATAGATAGGTACTATTAACACTTTGTATGTTCCTTTCAGAATGTTTATGATACATATTCATATATATATTTCTTTTCAAAAATAGATTTTTCCTGTAATTGTTGTTTTGTATTGGCTTTTTCCATGTTTACTGTGTCTCAAATTTCCCCAGGCGAATGGAAGTTTCTCTCCAGCATTTTTCGTAATGGCGCATGGTATGGCTGGATGGCAACTGAGGACCCTGGCAGTAACAACAGGATGAAAAGTGGCCCTGCCGCGTGTGGGGGTGCACGCTGAGGATCGTGGTTCGAGGACAGCCTCAGCTATTCAGCGAGGCCCTCTGCAACTCAGCGAGACCCTGTTTCAAAATAAAGAATAAGAAATAGGGCTGGGGAGGTAGCTTGGAGGTAGACTGCCCCTGGGTTCCATTCCCAGTACTGAAAAAAAAATTGGCTCATGCCAGACTCCCTGTGCACTTCACCATCACTGCCGAGAGGAAGACATTGGCTCAGTTTTGGGGTATCCAGGCAATGGGTACGGTTTAGTTTTGAGTTCTGAGATTAGTTCTGAGTCTTTTTGTTTGGCTTTTGTTTCATTTTTGAGTTATTGGGGATTGAACTCAGGGGCATTCTACCTCTGAGCTATACCCTCAGCCCCATTTTTCATTCTTTTATTTGAAACAAGGTCTCACTAAGTTGCAGAGGGCCTCACAAGTAGCTGAGGCTAACCTTGAACCCGAGATCCTCCTGTCTCAGCCTCCCAAGTACTGGGATTACAGGGGTGCAGACCCACACCCAGCTTACTTCTGAGTTTTTAATATTATGTATGATACTGTGTTGAACTTGATGAATACATAATTTTGTGGACTTGCCTTAGTTTTCTCCAGAGCAGTTCTTAGAAATAGAATTGCAGGCCAAAGACAATGCATGTTCTAAATGGATTTTATACATACTATCAAATTTTTCTCCAAAAGCGTTTAGGTTTTCATTCAGTAATCCAGAAGGATTCTTTCTATAAGGGCTCTTCTGTCTACTACATTAATGAGAACATTGATAACTGATTCATCATTAAAAAGAAAAAAACCAGCAAACCAAGATGAACACACAGACGTTAAACTCTTAGAATTATAGGTGTGTGAGGACCAGAACTCTGGGAGACTGGGCACCTAGGACCCGCGTGAGCACGCGAGCACGAGCGCTCTCTCATAAATCAGTGACTATTTACATTCTTTCCTTTGATGTTATTTACCTATTTACTCATTTAGTTATTTCACTGTTTTTTATTAACTTGTAAGTTCTTTTTTATTTTATTTTTTATCTTCAGGATAAGGACCACGCGTTCTTCATATACTCAGGAATCATTCTCTATTTCTGCTTTAACTTGATATCACTTATTTCTCTTTTAGCAGTACTTTTGCTTTGTGCTTGGGCAAGTCTTTCTTTCACACACTTATACTTTTTAAAACTTTTGCCTAGCCGGGTGTGGTGGCGCACGCTTGTAATCCCAGCATTTGGGAGGCTGAGACAAGAGGATCATGGTTCGAGGACAGGCTCAGCTAGGACTTAGTGAGGCTTTTTACAACTCAGTGAGACCCTGTTTCAAAAACAAGAAGAAAACGCTGGGCGTGGTGGCTCATGCTTGTAATCCCCGTGCTTGGGAGGTGGAGACAGGAGGATTGTGCAGGTTCGAAGCCAGCCGTGCTAGTTTAGGAGACCCTGTTTCCAAATAAAAATACAAAAAGTAGGTCTGGGAGTGTAGGCCGGAGGGAGAAGGGTTTCCAGGAACCCCAGTACCACCAAAATAATAATAATAATAATAATAATAATAATAATAATAATAGTAACAACAACAACAATAATAATAATAATAATGAAAGAAATAATGAAAAAATAGGGCTGGGAGTGTAGCTCAGAGGTAGAATGCCCCTGGGTTCCATTTCCAGTACCACCAAAAAAAAAAAAAAAAAAAAAATTTGCCTATTTATTTTTGTTCTTGTTTAATGCTATTTTTCTTTTTTCTTTTCCTTTTTTTTTTTTGTGGTCCTGGGGACTGAACCCAGGGACATTCTACCTCTAAGCTACATCTCTAGCCCTATTTATATTTTGAAAAAGGGTCTCATTAGGTTGATGAGAGTCTCAGTACTTGCTGAGTCTGGCCTCCAACCTGTGGTTCTCTTGTCTCTGCCTCCCAAGTACTGAGATCGGTCCTTTATTCTATTTGGGACTTAATTATTGTGAGGGGATCTAACCCCATTTAAAAACATAATCAATGATTTAGCACCTTGTGTTAAACGAGCTGCCCTCTCGTGTTTTCTTGATTTTTCGTGAGGCTCTTGTGTTTTTGTCTGAGTTCTCTGCTCAGCTGTAGTCACCTGCAGTGTCTGGAGTCAGGCAGTTTGCTACAAGCAATGTGTAGAATCCTGTGGGTTCTAATGGGAAAGTGGAAATTCTTCCCCATTATACACGTTTTCAGAGTTTTCTTGGTTTCACTCTGGGCAGTGTTTCTTGAAATGCAATGCTTACTCTGACCAGCTGCAACACACTCATTTTTTAATTCGCCACATTTCTGATGCATGTCTCATAATAGCTTTAGCTTCTCTGGATTTCGCTAGGAAAAAAAAGGTTTTGAATGGACAGTGATGCTTTCATTGAATTGCCAA
Organism: Muscardinus avellanarius; assembly: GCF_963383645.1. Taxonomy (NCBI): domain Eukaryota; kingdom Metazoa; phylum Chordata; class Mammalia; order Rodentia; family Gliridae; genus Muscardinus; species Muscardinus avellanarius. Next base: position 159,155,332 of record NC_137789.1, on the reverse strand, counting down.
TCTGAGGCACATATTGGGTATTATATGTTAGAGAACATCCCCATCCTTTCCCTCCCAGTAAGCCACCACACACAGGCTCCCTCCTCACATTCATGCAGAGAGTGCCTTCTCTGTGTCTTCTGCATAGACCTGTGCCTCTCCAGCTCTCTTGGTGACTTGAATGCACTGGGGACTGTCAGAGTGCAGCCCCCCGTTAGGTCCCGTGTTACACAGCCGGGCAGAGGCAAAGGTCCTCAGAGCCTGAGTGTGAGCTTAACAACCATTTATTGATGAGAACAAGACAGGGGTAGAAAAAGGCTCCGTGATGTCCACGTGTGTCCTTCTTCCCTCCCAGCCCGAGTCCGCTGCATCCCAAGAGCTTTGCTACCTAAAATCATCAGGAAGCACACTTCTCAGAGTTACCTGGGATAGTGAGGGAGATGGGAGAGTCTAGAATCACCACACCTGAAACGCAAAGGAACAAGACTTCTGGAAAGATGGTGACCGAGAAAAGCAGCGTTTATGAGTCCTGTTAACACTCGATCTCTATTGCCACAAAATAAGTGTTTTTCATAGCCAGAAAACACTACCAGCAGACAAATAAAAAATGTAAACACAAGGGACAGAGAAAAATAAGACTAGAAGAACAACCAGAGACCAGAAAAGAAACCAGTCCATATTGTGGAGCTGCACCAGCGCCATCATGCCTCACAGCACCAGGCTCCAGAGAGGAAAGGTAAACAAGGAGCTGAAGTGAGTAGCTGTGGATCATTCGGGTGTAATTCAACAGTTCTTTCAGAGCAAAGAATGTCTAAAACTCCCAGTGGCCAAGCTCATCGCGCCTTCCAGGGACTCAGAATGGAGCTCAAAACCAGAAAAGAAATACACCAGCCTCATGGCCGAGGGTGTGACAGCAGTGCCTTATTGCCAGCAGCAGTGGCGAGTTCACCATGCCTGTGATGGCTCCAGATCAGCATGCACAATAACTGTAAGTGAAATTGCAGCCCCTACAGGAGAAATCCCAGCACTTCACCCCCCCCCCCAGGGACTTGCACAACTTTGATAATCTCCCTGGGTCTGAGATTTTGCAGTCCAACCCAGGGAAGGAGTAGTGGTGGCAAAGATACCACACCCTAGTTGCAGCTCCCCATGGGAAAACGCCCAGCCCAGCACCCTCACAGTCTTGCGCAGCCTCAATTAACTCTCTGGGTCTAAGACTTTATGATACAACCCAGTAAAGGAGTAGTGGCAGCTCAGATTACAACAAACTTAAGATCAAGAGCACCCTAAGTGAAGTCATAGTGACCCAGGGAAGAAGCCAGAAAAGGCACAAACTTCTGAAATCATGGGAAAGAGGAATAACAATGGAGCAATGAATGCCCACAACCCCATAGTATCAGGACCTAATAATATAGAAATTCAGACATCTCCAGAAGATAAGATTAGGAATATAACTGTAGAAATAATAGTCTAAAAGAAATAAAGGATGCAATCATTGAAGTAAAGGCATTAATTCAAACTATAAACAATTGATTAGACCACATGGAGAATAGAATCTCGCTTCTAGAAGATGATCACTCCAAAAACGAATGCATAATTTATAACTTAGAAAAAAAAAATCAGAAAGCAGGAATCTGACAATGATGAAATATGGGCCCATTTTAAGAGAGCTAACCTAAGAATAATCGGAATAAAGGAAGGAAAAGAAGGTGAAACCAAAGGGATCAATAATCTCTTCAAAGAAATAATAGCAGAAAAATTTTCCAAACATAGAGCAAGAGTTGATACACAGGTCCAGGAAACTTATAGAACTCCCTTTAGACAGGATCAGAGAAAAGGTTCCCCATGCCACATAATTGTCAAAATGTGGAAGTCAAGCAGAGAATTTTAAAGGCAACAAAAACAAAGGGCCAAGTGACATTCAGAGGCAAACCAATTAGAATCACTCCAGACTTCCCAAACCAAGTCATGAGAGCCAGAAGGGCTTGGGGTAACATATTCCAAACTCTGAAAGAAAACAACTTCTAGCCCCAAATTTCCTACCCAGAGAAACTATCTATCAAATTCGATGGGAAAGTAAGAAGCTTCCATGACAAATAGAAACTGAAAGAATTTATGTCTTCAAAACCAGTGCTAGAGAAAATACTCAAGGAGATAAACTACAAAGAAGAAATAGGTAATACACACCAGAACCAGAGAAACAAGATTTTCCATCCAGCAGACAACTAAGCAAAGAAGAATAAACAGTATTTCAAACAGAAATAAAATCTTAACATGTTAGGAATTAAAAGTTATCTCTCAATAATCACACTGAATGTAAATGGCCTCAATTCCCCAATAAAAAAACATAAATTGGCAAAACGGATTAAAAACCAGAATCCATCCATCTGCTGCTTACAAGAAACACACTTTACAAGAGAGTAACAAACTCAAGGTAAAGGGCTGGAGCAAGGTAATTCTTGTTAAGCAGCCATCCTAAAAAGTGTGAAGTAGTATTTTACTATAGTTTTTATTTGTATTTCCTTAATTATTAGTTATATTATGATAATGAGTGATATTCATATGTTTATTGGTGAGTGATATTCATATGTTTATTGGTCATATAAAAATCTTTGGAGATTCATTTATTTTTGTCTTTTACCTATTTCTAAATTGTATTGTCTGCTTTTATTGTTCCTAATTTTTAGGATTTATATTTGGAATATTAATATACCTTCAGTTATAGCAATTGGAAATATTTTAACCTGTTCTATCAGTAACTTTTAATTCTGTTTACATTGTCTTTGGATGTACAATATTTTTCCATTTTTTATTTTGTTTGTTTATTCTCTTGTTGCCTCTGCCTTTGGAATCACATCCAAGAAATCACTGCCAATTTCAGTGTTGTGAAGTTTTATGACCCTGGTTTTCTTCTAAAAGTTTATAGTCTTAAGATTTACATTTAGGTCTTTTATCTATTTTGAGTTAATATTTGTATATTGTGTTAGGTAAGGGCCCAATTTTATTCTTTTTCATGTAATTATTTTTCAACAATATTTAGTGAAAAGATTATTATTTCATTCACCAAATGTTCTTGGAAACCTTGTCAAAAATAACTTAACCATATATGGAAGAAAAAAACCACAAACATATCAAAGTTAATCAGGAAACCAAGCATGGGAAGGAGGGATGGGGAGGGAAGGGCTAGGGATTGGATGGCGGCTGATTGGGTGATGTGTGCGTGTATATATCTTCACAACTTTTTTTTATCCCATTAAGATGTATGACTACAATGCACCAATAAAAATTTATTTAAAAAACCCATGTAATTGGAAACTGTCTTTTTGACTGAAAATTTACTTGGGCTTCAGATATATACATAAATAAATATGATGCTTTGCCACAATAAAAAACAAAACAAAACAAAACAGCTGGGCTTGGTGGCGCACGCTTGTAATCCCTGCACTTGGGAGGCGGAGACAGGAGGATCGCGCTGGCTTAAGAGACCCTGTTTCCAAATAAAAATATATAAAATAGGTCTGGGAGTGTAGCCTGGAGGTAGAAGGGCTTCCAGGAACCCCAGTTTCACCAAAAAAAAAAAAAAAAAAAAACCAGAGGAACAAGAACAATAGCTCCGTGGGCCAGATGACAGGCGCTGCTCCCTCCGTCTCGCGTGGACTGTGGTGTCTTTCCACTGGACCCTGTTGGGCGTCCTGCCTCACCTTGAAGCCAGGCTCCTCAGTGAGGCCCCAGGAGGGCTGGGGTGAGGTCTTGCTGCAGGGTGATTCTCTTCTGGCTTCAACACTACTCAGAGTGGAGAGAGAGAAAAAGACACTAATACCCCAGGATGGAGTGGCCTCAATTCTACCGCAAATCATCCCAGAGCACCTGGACCTCAGATGTTATGGAATGATCTCCCGTGCCCTGTGTAATCAGACCCAGGACAGCATGCTCCCTTTCTGACTGGTTTCTGAGAAAAATTGTTCTGTTTTCCTACTGTTTTGCAAATGCATGAAAATGACTAGAGATTTTGGTCACCCCATGAATCCTTTTATTACAACTGAAAAGTAGGAAGGGTGTTTTTAGTTTAAACAGATAGCATTGCGGGCACAATATGTTACATTAAGAAGGGCTAATTTCGCATTATTAAGTATAATCAGAAGCTCAATGTGAGTCCTGTCGTGTTGATGTGGGGTGCTAGGTATCTCAGCAGCTGCCTTGTTTGCATACTGCTTAAACTTTCTCATCAATGATTTTTTTTTTTGCATGTTAACAGGAAATTCAAATTATTAAAAGTGGCCTCACATGTTGCAGCAAATGGAAGCCTAGATTACTGGCAGGAAGCTCCACTCTGCCAGAACCTGGGGCTCCACAGAGACCTGGGCTCGGGATGGAGGGGATCAGGATTGAGACCATGGGGACCACAGCTGAGCTGCAGGCTGCCAGACCCCCAGGGAGCAGCTGCGTCCCGAGACATCAGCGAGGGTAAGTAGGTTTGCTGGAGGGCACGTGCTTTGGCTGTGGCCTGGGTGGCAAAATTGGAACTGCTTGTTACTTGACTCTGCCAACAGCAACCCAGCCATGTTTTTCGTGCTTTCCCCTGACCCATCACTCCACCATTTTGGAATGTTTCTAAAAAGATTGTGGTAGATCGCTACCCAGCTCGACTTTATTTGTTGTCGTTGTTTGTTTATTCTGGAAGTTGGAATTTGCATTTATATTCTACAAAAAACATTTCTTTGGGGGAAAGGAGAGCAAACCAAGAGACAGGCAACATGTCTGATGATGGTCTGCTACCCTCCCTGCCCTTTCAACAGTGAGAGATGCTCTGAGCAGAACAGGGTGTGGCGATTACCAACCTGGACCACAGAGACGCCTGCCGGTGCTCCCTGCGATGTCACTCCATGATTAGGTTAGGTTATCTGATGAAGGTGAAGGGTTTCTGCCACATGGACTCAGGGCGCCCCGTCAGCTTGACTTTCCTGATGGAATCAGATGAGAGCCCTTGAGAGAGACTGGCCCCTTTCTACTGGCTTTGAGGAAGTATGCCCTCAGGTTTCCAGCAGGTTCCTTGAGAAGGGTAAGTGGTCGGGAACTTGGGGCCCATAGCAGCTGAGAATGGACTCAACACCCCAATAATGGGAAGTAGGCAACGCAGCCTGACGACCACAAGGAACTGAGTTCTGCCAACAGCCACGTGAGCTCAGACTCTGGCTTCAGAATGGAACACAGGCTGCTGACCCTAGGTTCTAGGGAGCCACCCTGAGCACAGGACCCACCACGCCCTAGTGCCTTGTGAGATAGTGAATCTGCATGGTTCTGAGTGGCTAACTTCGTGATGACTTTTTATGAACCAATGGCAAACCTGCACAGTTGGGCTAGAGGAGGCGCCTCCACACTTAGGAGGTCAGTCTGTGCCTTTGTGCGTTTAGAGTATGATCGTCTCTCTTCCAACTGATAATACTCAGTTGCGCTATTTCCTTTGGGAGGCTGAGACAGGAGGATCAGAGTTCGAGGAAAGCCTCAGCTTTTGATGTGTGTGTGTGTGTGTGTGTGTGTGTGTGTGTGTGTGTGTGAGAGAGAGAGAGAGAGAGAATTGAATGACTATATTGCCCAGGCTGGTCTTGAACTACTCATGGAGACCAAGAGCTCCTGCCTCAGCCTCTTTAGTAGCTAGCACTGCAGGCAAGGGACACTCAGTATTATTGACATCTACTACTAGAGGGACTCAGGACTCTGGATTTGATCATGGACTGGGAACCGGAGGGTCAAATGGAACTGCATTCCCATCTGGGCCAGTGACTAAAGAGCCCCCATGGAGAGATATGACAGAAATTCAAGGGTGGCCCCGACTACGACCCTGCCCAGAGCTGGATCCCATGAGACTGTCAGCAGGAAAACTATTTATTTATTTACTTATTTATTTATATTGGTGCATTGTAGTTATATATCTCAATGGAGTACATGATGTTAGAGGCATACATGCACCCATCACTTTAGCTCTTACCCAATTCCCACCCCGTTTCCAACCCAGGGGCATTCTACATCCAGACTATTTTCCCAGCCCAACCATATTTTTTTTAATTTTTATTTTGAAACAGGGTCTCACCAGGTTGATGAGGGTCTCACTATTTGCTAAAGCTGTCCTTAAACCTGCTGTCCTCCTGTTTCAGCCTCCCAAGTACAGAGATTACAAACATATACCACCATGCCCAGCAAGCCATTCCATTTTAAAACTCTGTTGTCTTGATTTCCATATTTCACTCGTCATGACAACATTTTCTTTGTAAAACCAAGAACAACTGTGCCCTTTACAAGACAACATCAGGTGTCTTTATTTCAGCCAGGGTCTCAGAGTCCCTACCCTTATAACAAAATCCCAATTTTTCTGATGAAAGCTGTTTATTGATGGCCTACTTTTTTTTTCAACCGAGTAGCATGTCAATAAATTGGTGAATATTTCAGTTTGTTAGATTTCCCCAAACATTCTGGAGAAATCCTTAGACAATTTGCCATATAAACCCAGTTAATTGCTTTATATAGTAGAGCGCTAGAAACTATTTAGATATACTGTATGACAGACACTCATAAAGTACAAAGAAGACATATTTGTCAATACAGTGATGTATAAGATAATTATTTTTATTATGTGAATTTCTGAGTCGAAATCGAGATAATCTCAGTTGCACTAATGACTGGCATGCCCTTAACTAGCTGTCAAGAAGCAAGAAGGGACGGCTCGGAGTTATTTTCCGATTCTCTCAGTTCTTCCTCATTCCTGGAATGTAAATCTCAGGGCACCATAAAATTGAATAAAAAAAAATGTAAGTTTAAATTATTTTTTATTTTAAGTCGGGCAGGAGCATAATAGAAAAAGATCATCAAAAACAATGAGAAGAAATAATTGTTAATTTCTACAGTACCTTGAAACAGAAGCCCAAGAGAATACAAGGACTAAGGATACTATTAAAATTTCCTCTTTTATTATATCTTCGCTGTCAGAGTAATTGTTGCTGTGTCCAATATATGCAGGGGACAATTTACTTGCTGTTTTCTATTAGTTTTTAACATTAACATATACAGAAATAAAATGAAGAGCAGGCATGCTTTGCTTAATTAAATGTCTGACAAGGAAGGCATGGATGCTGCTGGACCTGGCTCCCAGCTAATATGGAAGAGCTGGGCGAGCCACGTGGAGGTACAGCAAGCCACGCAAACGTTCTTCTTCATTAAGTGAACGCCAACACAATATTATGGATTATTTTCAGGCCACCAAACGAGAAGGGGCACGTGGTCCTTTTCCTGCAAGAATTATGCATTAGTATTCAGAAAGAAAAAATTCCTAACCTAGCATTTATACAGGGGGCCATAGGCTCCCATGATGCTTCCTCCGTGAAGTCGTCGCTTCTCAGACACACAGACGGGCTTCAGCATGGATTTTTCTCATGGTCAATGCATGAGATGGTGGGGTGCGGGAAATAATTGGGGGCACACTGGCTTGTCCCAAACACTGTGTTTCCTTCATGACTTAAAAACTGGCTAGGATGGGAAGGTGTCTTCAAGTAAGCTGGACTAAAGGTGTGGTAAGTGCCACCTGCAAGGACATTCTAGCTGTTAAAAACTGGCTAGGATGGGAAGGTGTCTTCAAGTAAGCTGGACTAAACGTGTGGTCAGTGCCACCTGCAAGGACCTTCTAGCTGCTTTTTATTTTTCTGAGAGCAGGACATGTGCCCAACACTTTTATCTCTCCCTCTTCTATCTCTTCCTGATGTGTATACATGTGCCCACGCCTTTATGTCGATGCTTGTGTATCTCCATTTTAAAGATGGACGGACAGAAGCACAGAGGTTTGAAGCCAAGGAGCTGAAGGGACATCCCCAGCACATGGGCTCTGACACTGAGGGCTATCCTTGGATCTGGTACCCGAGGGGCTTCTTTGTACAGTGGCTGTTTATTGGGCACTCACCCTGTACCAGGCACTCTTCTTGGCGTGCGGACACAGCAGGAATGCAGTAGCCTGGTCAGTGACTCCCTCGTGGGGACCAAATTCTAGGTTCATTGTAAGGATTCCTTACCTAGTGTGACCTCAACCCCAGCCAAACTCAGAAAATCAGCTCTATCTCAGGAAGGTTACCTAGACATGCTGGGTGGATGCAGGGCTGCTTTGCAAGTCTGGGGCAATGCTGGGACCCGGCCCGGCCTTCTGCTTCAACGACTGCAGGGTAAGCTTGGTTGAGCTTCAGTGGTGGTGGTTTGCAGAGCAAATGTTCGCCTGCACCCACCTGTGGAAATGTGCGCGGTCCCCTGGCTATTTCCTGGTTTCCTGACTTGGAAACTAAAGAGGATCCAACAAAGTACAAAGTGTGTTGTTGGGCAAATCGACCCACATTTGGTTGACTGTTTTAGTCAGATTTTTCAGCTCTGTGCCCAAATGCCTGAAGAGCAACTTAGAGAAGGGAAGGCTTATTGGGCTCATGGTGTCAGAGCTTGGTCCAGAGTTGGCCAACTCCAAGGCAGGCACCTTGGTGGTAAGTCATGCTGGAGGAACCTAGCTCTCAGCTCAAGGTGGTCCAGAAGCAGAGAGATTGGGTAGGGGCTAGGAAACAGATGGAGTCCCCAAGGCCACGTTTCAGGGGCTCACTCCTCCAACCATATCCTTCAAACCTGGCAGCTTTGCCAACACATGAGGTTTGGGGGACATTTTAAATCCAAACCATAGCACCCTTTAATTGAGTAAAGGCCTTCCCCATAAGGTTATTACAGTTTTTATCAGAAAGGTGGCTCAATGGACAGAGGCTTCATTTATTACAGCACTAAAAATGAGAGACACCCATGTCCAGGGAACAGCCGTCTGGCCGCCTTCCCGCGCACCACGTTTCTTTGGTTCTGTCAGATACACTTTCTGCACTAGCCCGTTTCCCTCCCACCTGCCCGTCCAGGGGTAGCCCCGTGAAAGCAGATGCAGCGGGTGTGTGGAGAGCAACCCACAGCCCACGAACTCCTCCAAAGAGCACCGTAGCCTGAAGATACTGTAATTCACATTTCCAAAATTGCTAATAAAATTTAACAAATAGAAAACCCAAATGTCAAACAAGTAATAACACTGATGGTAGTCCTCTTAGGTCGAGTAAAGAAAATCATAGTGACTTTAATTGGTTCGAATAAAGAAAGAAAAGTACAAGAAAACACAACCGCCCTGGGTTGCAGAACGTGGACTAGGACGGAGAGGGAACCATGTCATCAGACGCAGGTGGAGGCCATGCGAGGTGCCTAGGAAGGAGACCTGTGGAAGGGCGCGATCTGCAGGAATTGCTAGAAGATTCCAGACACAGGAGCGTGCGGCCGTGCAGCAGGCAGTGGGCCACTGCATTGTATTTCACTGGGTTTAATCTGTGATGGAAAAAAAGGTGATATTTATGGTGTAGAAGGCACTGTGGGACTTTGTGAAAAACCACACAGGCGCAGATTGTCAGACAACATCTTACTATTGACTCCCACGACCCATGGATAGCAGCCTCCCACCTGGAGAGCTTCCACGAGCCCATTTTCCAGATAGAAGGTTCTGGAATCCACAGAAGCAGCTGTACCCTCTGCAGTGCAGTGTGCAAGGCTGGAGAGTCAATGCTACCGACAGGCTACCCATAGGTGACAGTCCTTAAAGCTCGAAGCCTCGCAGAAAGCAGAGGGCTACCTTCACACGGAAGAAACTCTGACTTGTTTTGTAAAATATTATTTAGTTTGCACAAATATAAGATTAAAAATAACAAAAGCAGTCTGGGCGTAGTGGTGCACGCTCGTAATCCCAGCATTCGGAGGGCTGAGAAGAGGTAGAATATCCCTGGGTTCCATCCATCCCTAGTACTGCAAAAAAAAAAAAAAAAAAGTGCAATTCCAGTACTTGGGAGGCTGAGACAGGCGAGTGCAAATTCGAGGCCAGCCTGGGCCACGCTACCCTGTCTTGAAATAAAAAAATAAAGAAAAAAAGGACTTGGATGTAGCTCAATGGTATAATGGCCCTGAATCAATGCCCAGTTACACACATACACATATACGCATGCACACACAAACACACACACACACACAAACACACACACACACACGAACAAAAGTGACTCAGAACACACTGGTTTCCCTCTCTCCAGATGCTTTGGGCCGGGGTGCTGTGTGCCTGTGTGTGTGTGTGTGTGTGTGTGTATGTGGGTGTATGTGTTATGTGATAAACAGCCGATCGTCACTGAAGCGTCCCACACTGCATGGGATGATGATTCTTCAAAGGCAGCAGCACGTGTGTGACAGCTCCAGACCCTTTCTTTCCCTCTGTGTAGCCCAGTCCAGCTTACGGTTGGAATGGCGCGTCATCCCCGGGTTTTTCGTCAGGTATGTCTAAGGGCTTGTGATTAGATGACACTTCACACCTTATCTTCATCTTTGCAATGATGCTGCTAAAAGTCACACAGGAGCAAAGTGCAGAATGTGTCCACATATTTCTAGTTGGATCCCCGTTTCCGGCAGGGCGTTCCACATTAAGAAAGGTTAATTCCATCCTGAGGATAATCGAGAGCGCCACGCAGCTCATGATGCCGATGGGGGGGCAGGTGCTGGGATGCCGCTCGGCAGGAAGGCTTGTTCCATTTTTATATGTTAGTAGATCTACTTAGGATTTATCAAACCTTTGCTTCCGAAACACATATGCAACGCCTCCACACACCGTAAACCAGACTCTCAGAAAACAATAATGATGCTTATCAGTCACTCGCCTTGAGTTTGCTTCTGAAAAACCTCCAGCTAGCATGCTCCTGCAGCTCTTAAAACATAGATCTTTTTGCTGTACTGATAATTCACTCACAGCTTGAGATTGATGACTATGTGAAGTCCATAAAAGATGTTACCACTATATTTTGTTCTTATGATTTATTTTATCATGTTGTCAAGGTTTGCAGAAAACAAGAAACAAATCAATGAATGTCATGCTTAAATATTAAAGAAGGCTGTAACACACATTTTTATTCAGATGCCTTATTCAATCTTCTGGCTCAGAAAAGAGTAGTGGCAACCCAGCTTTTATTTGAATTACTTTTGAAGAAATTAATTTAGAAGCACTGTTGAATTGTGAATGGCAAAGAGGCAGCTAACCTTATTTGCTTAAATAGGAATGGATGGTTGCTGGACTCCTTGGATAGCGGTTCTCACAAACCGCAGGGAAGCGAGACGGTTTTAAAGCATCACGAAGTCGGGCAGGAGCGTGCTTAACAAGTTCCAGCCCGCCGCAAGGAGAGAAGGGTATTTGGAAAGAGGGGAAGATGTAAGGCTTTGCTGGGGGCAGGGGAGGGGCGTTCGAATCATTCCCTTTATCATTACACGAAATGGAGACCACCGTCTACTCCTAGAGCAGGCACTGCCTGCAAGCGCGGCATCTTCCAGGACTGTTGGCCTCCCCACACCTCATTAGATGGCTAGCAGAGAAGAACAGCTAAATCTTCCTTCATTTTCTGAATTTGACTGGCTTTCTGGAAAAGAGGCCGACCTGCGTGGATGTTGTCGGACATTAAGACAACGTAGAGAGTTGGTGGAGGCCATTCCCAGGCACGGGAAGCGTGCTCCCAAGCCAAGCGCCTGCTTTCCCTTTTGAACCAAAATGCACACACCAAAAAGGAAGAAAATAAAAAGAAGTTCAAAACGTCTCTGAAGCTCTCTGGTCTTGTCAGGTCTCAGGATTCCTATGATTCAGTCTGTTCTTTCTCTAAACTCAGGTCTGTTCACTTTGAGGTCCAAAACGCCTTCAGATTATCAAAGAAAAAGTAATTAGGCTCAACATCAATCCGCTGTTAAGTGTATTTTATTGTATTCTTGTTTTGTGAAAACTGGTAATCAACGCATGGTATATGTGGAGATTCCAAATTAACATGAATATTCAATTAACCACAAGACCCTGCTCTTTGACCATTCTGAATAAACTGGAGTTTATTTGAATTTAGAAAACAGATAAATTAGGAGGCGAGCATTTGCATTACAATAGCATTCTTCATTCTGAGGGAGGATTCCTTGTGGGATTCTTTTAAATAGAAAGCTCTCCAAGTACTTTGAAAAATATAATTTGATTTTTAAAAATTCTCTTCTCCTGTAGTTTCTCAGGAACATGCCTATTGTGTGGAATGAGAGGCATATCTATTTAATTTGGTAATGAGAGCTTAATTGCAAATATTTTGGACTTAAAAAAATCCTCAAAATATAGTCAGGTGAAATTCATGTCCAGATAGCAAAGTACGGTTTATTTCCTTTCCTTTAGTGGTCTTGGCCAGTCGGAATGCAAATTCCACCGGCATCTAAAGCTCATGTTGCTTTTCCTGTGGATGCCTGCCCCAGGGCGCCTGAGATGCCCAGGGTCTGTGAGGTCCCGCTATGCTTCCTGGCACACCAGACCAATCTGAGCAGAGGACCTACGCTTTTAGACACCTGGAACCCCCAGGAACACTCCGGTATTCTTGGTGGTGTATCCTAGAAATTGCCAACTAATGGGAGAGGAACTAGTTAGAACCGCAGCTGTGTGTGTGTGTGTGTGTGTGTGTGTGTGTGTGTGTGTGTGTGCTCACAGTGCCTGGATGGCTGTTCTGGAGCTAAGCAGAAATGCAGTGTGGACTGGCAGTCCCAGGTGGACCGGCCTGCAAGGCCGAGCAGGAGCGGGATGTCGAGTGCCTTGGTGGGCTGGGCTGGGCCTGACACCACCATCTCCCCTAGATCTCACTAGACCTTGGACGGTCTCCCGTGCAAACCTCCCCCCTGGGGCTCTCTCTCTGCACAGGCGCTGCCCTGCGCAGCATTGCGGGAATACCACGATGAAATCTTGTCTCCTTCCTGCTGCATGTTCCTGGCAAGCCATGGCCATGTTTAGGAATTTGGGGTAAGCAGTGCGCAGCTTGGCCCCTCTGGAGGAGAGCCTCTGTGGGAGGGGCTTTGCGGGGCAGGCTGAGCCCTGGTCTCTGTGAGGTGCAGAAAGCACCCGGAGGGCCTTTCTGAAGTCTTCTTGAGGTACTTGTTTATGTGTTAGAAGGGCTTGTTGCCACAATGGATTGCTTAGTTGGAGGAGTCTGGGACATCATGGAGAGACACTGGGGTAGCAGAACCTCCTGGAGCCCTACGCATGGCCCTTCGTCATGGGGATCCTGCCATAGCACCTGCGGGGTCCAAGCGCCCCTCCTGGGGGACGGGCTCCCAGGCAGCTCAGCTTCCTCTCCCAGCTTCCGCCCTGACTCTCCCACAGGATCCTCCCTGCCCTGCCAGCTCTGCTTCAGAGGGTCTCTTGCTCAGGCTGCCAGGGTCAGGGTGGGAGTCAGCCCTGGGCTTCCCCCTGAAAGGCCAGGCACGTGGTTGTGGAACTTGAAGCTCTGGGGCTGGGATGGGCTGGGGCGACTTCTTTCTTAATGAAAGAGGCCTATAAAAAGGGAAGCAGGCGGCGCCTGGCGGCACACGCTTGTCAGCATTTGGGAGGCTGAGACAGGAGGAGCAAGGTTTCACCGCCCGGTTCACGGCCGGTTCATGGCCAGCCTCAGTTGCTTAATGAGGCCCCTTTGCAATTTAGTGAGACCTTGTCTCAAAAAATAAATAATAAAAAATAATAGGGCTGGGGGGTGTAGCTTGGAGGTAGAAGGCCCTTGGGTTCCATCCCCAGTAATGAAAAATAAAAACAAAGGGAAGCGTGCTCTGCAGGGTGGGGCATGGCAGCTTCTCTGTGCCCCCTTATGGTCACCCTCTGGGACTTTCTCAGATATTCAGGGTTTAGTCCTGGGGAGGTAGAGCCCACAGTTGAGGCCTGTAGTTCTCCAACGTGGACACCTAGGCCTCGGAGGCGCTGTTGTCTTCTCACGCCATCACAGCGACACTGGCTTTGGCCCATATCTGGCCCCACGTCCTATTGGTCATGGCTTCTTTCTCTCTGGCTTCTTTCCCACATAGCCTATTGGTTTCTGCAGGCCTGTTTCTGGGTGGTTATTGAAAGCTGCCCACTTAGTGTGAACCATCCTCCCGGCCCCACCACGGGCAGCAGAACCCTGGGGCTGTGGTGCCAGGCCTCCTGCAGGGCCTCTCAGCTCCAGGCACCTGTGGGTTGGGGGGCGGTACATCATGGCCTTGGGGCTGGCCAGCGAGCTTCCTGTCCAGGCACTTACCCTGTGCCCAGGGGCTTTGCTCTAGTAACAAGGGCCTGTCCTCAAGCCTCACACACAAGCAGATCTGTGTATGCATGTTCACATGAGTGCACAGACACATGCTCACAACCATATGTGTACACATAAGTGTACTACGAAGGTGGTGTGCCATGCATATGCACATAAACATACACAGATGCACACACACTCACATGCACGCACAGCCACACATCACACTTGCATGTGCATGCTGGCAAACAAGTATGCACACCACATATGTGCAAAAGTCACCTGTCTATAGGTATGCGTGTGCCACATGTGTGTGCATAGCCATACGTGTACTCAAATAGCACTCGTACACATGCACACGGACGTGCTCCTCTGTATCTGGCAAGTCCCTGGCCTCCTCTTGCCTGCCGTTCTGTGGAGTGAGGTGGAGAGGCTGACTTCGTATGCACAGGACGGTTGTGCTCATTCCCTGACACACCCGGCAGTTGGCTTATCCCTGAAGATGCACCCTGAGCGCGCAGCCGTCAGGGTCCCCAACAGGAGGTGCTCTGAGCAGCCTGCATCCCAGCGGCTGTGCCTGGACCACACACCTCGGGTTTCCCAAATGGCACTGCTGCAGGACATGCAGGCCTTTCTCTTTTTAAAAGTCCAGCGTGAGTATCCTCCTCTCCTCTCCTCTCCCCTCCTCTCCCCTGCCCGGAGCTGGAGACAAAGTCTCTGCATTCTTGCAGCTATTTCAGAGACAGACGTGATGTTGACCCATCAGAGAAAGGAAGTGGCCGGTGCCCATGCTGTGGGCTGAGGAAGGCGGGAGGCGAGGCCGCTGGCCCTGGGTCTGGGCCCTCACACTGCGCTCCGCCAGTTCTGTGTTCAGGTCAGGAACTGTCTCTGCCCCCTCCTGAGCCTTCAACATATCCAGGTGGCACTGCCCGCATCATGCGCTCCTCCTCTCCTAATAAGAGTCATGTTGGGACAGAACGAGCCCTGGAGGCTTGGGAGGCAGGTGACTTCCTGGGAGCTCAAGGGGGGACACAGGAGAAAGGGCCTGCCATCCAGCTCCCACTGGGCCGGCCTCAGCCCCTCAGAACCTCAAATCAGCTGGAGCTTTCCAGCTGTCCACCACGGCCTTCCACAGGAAGAGGGAGGGAAGCCAGGCTCCTCCCCTGGAGTGGACGCTGCGTTCTATTCTGGGTGCAGTCCCTGGACATCCAGAAGGCTGGCCCATGGAGCTACAAGGCCGCCTCCGCCACACACAGTTGCTCAAAGTGTGGGCAGGGCCCACCTCAGATGTATCTCTTCCTATATATGATAACGTGCGCATGGGGGAAAGACAGCAGCAGTATTTGCTAAGTTAACAAATGACTGAGCAAATTCTTTGGGTAAAAGTGAGACAGAAGGGGACTCCCATGGACAGTGCACCCCATTCCCATACCATGGGCCTCCTTGGCAGTGCTGGCTTCAATCCACCCTTTGATTCAACACTGTTGGACTGCACCCTGTGACGGCCTGGTCCCTGAGGAATCCCAAATGGAAACAAGAGGTTTCTCTCTGCTATGGGCCTAGTGCCCCTCTGAAGCTCAGGTTGAGGTTTAATTACTGTTTCGGACAATTTAAAGAGGTGGGACCTTTAAAAGATGGCTAGGTCAAGAGAGGTCTGCCCTTGCTCGTGGGTTGAAGCCATATTCTTAGGAGGGACCTCTTAATATAAACAGTACATTTGTCCCCATTTCCTCTCTCTGTCTTACACTCACTCTTCTTGCCTGTCAGCCATGTTGGGACAGACACCAGCGCCACCCTCATGGACTTACCTGCTTCCACAACTAAGTGCCAAATAAACCTCTCTTGTTTATAATCTTCCCAGGCTGTGATATTCTGTTACAGCAGCAAGGAACGGACTAAGACCCTCTCCCTCAAAAAACCTCAACAGTGTTCAGAACCAGAGCCACTGTTGCTATCACCAACAACCATCCTGGAGTTTGTCCATGGGCCCAGCACTGTGCAGTGCGCTTCTCCCAGTATCGCGATGATTGCCGGACTTAGCCAATGAAAATGCAGTTTTCCAGCTTACATTTGCATCTCAGGTACAGGACATGTATTTGTTGTAGATGTGTGCCCCTTCTCCTGCCATGCTCTTTGGAACGCACTTATACTAAAAGCTTTCTGTTTAGTATCTGAAAGTCTCCTTGAGCCAGGCTCTCTGTGGTTCTGTACAGCCCCGATTCAGCCACCACAGCAGTTCTAGGAGGTGGGCTGTAACCGGATCTTCAGGTCACAGATAAGAAAGCAGAGGGCATCTGTGTTCCTCCACCGTGCATTCAATGCACAACCCTTAGTCCACAAGGCAGATACAGTGTGTTTGCATCAGCACCCCAGGATGCCTGAGGAGCAGCTGGGCGTTCGTTCTCAGACACACCGATGGATCTTGGCTGTGGGAGACCACCTCGGGGTAGAAGCAGACAGGGTTTTCTGCGGGGGAGCCGAGGTGAGGAAGGACTTGAGGGGTTTGTGTGATAGAGACACACCTGCCCATTTCATGCCCATTCCCAGACATGGAATCTGGGAGTACAGAAGAACCCAAAAAACACCAATGCAGGGCATGCCTGGAACTTGTGGCCTTGGGGTTACAGCAGCTAAGCTTGGTGGACTCCATTTCCCTTGGTGGGTGTATCAACATTCAAACAGCCTGGTATGGAGCAGTAGCTCTTGAACTACATCAATACCCTTTGTTATTAACAAGTAGCCCAAACCATCTCCATTCTAAGTACTGTCACGTGGGGCCCACACAGCATGTTGGCCACCTTTGGACAATTCCTTACCCAGAGAGCCAGCAAGAACTGTTAACCTCGGGCAGAGCAAAGTCCCGCCTCCCACGCCCATGTACCATTTAGCGTTGGCACTGACCACCCTTGGCACACTTCAGCCTTGGCTTAATTAATCATCTCAGACACTTAGAGTCTGGGTCAGTTTCAATAAATGTTTAATGAAAGGATGGCTGTGTGGCCATCTGACATCCCCATATCTCAGATCACCAGGAACTTATGAGCTCAGGTGGCGGGCAGCCCGGTTCCTTCACTGCTGACCATCACATTAGGAAAAGCTGGTGACCAGCCCGGTGTGGTGGTGCACGCTGGTAATCCCCGCGCTTGGAGAATCGCACAGGTTTGAAGCCAGCTTCAGCTACTTAGTGAGGCTCTCAGCAACTTAGTGAGACCCTGTTTCCAAATAAAATATAAACATAGGTCTGGAAGTATAGCCTGGAGGTAGAAAGACCCTGGGTTCCATGGCCAGTATCACAAAAGAAAAAAAGAAAGAAAGAAAAAGCTGGTGACCTATCTTCCCATCCCTTCCCTACCTGTTTGGACAGTGAGTCTTTTTCACAAGTGTCTCAGCTAGCTCCTCCAGTCCTCGTCCAGCCTTGAGAGCTGGGCTGAGTGTGCTGTGTCACCCGTCTCCCACGTGGTGAAGGACAACTGCATGTCCCTGCACAGCTGGGATGTCCCTGAGACCAGCAGCACCATGACAAAGGGGCCTGGGGACAGAGACTGCAGGACTCGGACAACACCCACATCCTGATGGCGGAGCAGGCTGAACCCGACCGTGTTCCGTCAATGTGTCTGATTTCAAATTCAAAAGGCTTTGGAGGTCGGGAGGAGACGGGAGCAGATCAGGTGGGGACCAGGTGAGGTGATGGGGATTGAGTGCCCTTGAAACAGGGTTAATTCCTGAGCCGAGAATCGTGACTGCTGGGCTGTCTCATAAATAAGCCACGGCGTCTGCAGTCCCCCCGTCTGGGAGGAGTCAGGTCTGGAGGAATTGTGGCCGTTCCTCTCATCAGCGTGCTCAGGCTTGCAACCTGCAGGGTAGATGGGGAGGCAGCCCTGGTTGGGTGGTGCATGGGGACGTCCTGGCCCTGCCCATCAGAGCTGCCGCTCACCGATGATCTCCAGCAGTGCCAACCCAGGCTCCTTGGCACAGCAGCCTGTGTGGGGGCTGCCTCCCAAGCCCGGCGGAGAACCAACACATTTAGCTTCTGCGATGGATTTGCGTGAGTAAACACAAGTTTTATGCATATGAGAGTTTTAGAATCACGAATTGGAAGAGGATCAGTGTGTTAGTTAGCTTTCCAATACTGAATAAAGTGCCTGAGACAATCAACTTAAAAGGAGGAAAGTTTCCTTGGGCTCACTGTGTTGAAGATTTCAGTCCATGGTCAGTTGGTCCCATCGCTGTTGGGCCAGTGTGGGGGCAGCTCATCCCGGTGAGTGCAAGAAATGACCCAGATGGTGGGAGGGGCCAGGGTCCTAATATCCTCTTCAAGAGCACACGTCCAGTGGCTAGCAGACCTCTTATTAGGCCCCATCTCTTGAAGCTTCCAGCACCTCCCATTACTGCTGAGTGGGGGCTAAACTTTGAGTACCTGGGCTTTAGGGGACATTTCCAATCCCAATGTAAGGAATAAAAATAATCTTTCTATTGAAGTAGCAAAATTGCATGGAAGCATATTATTTTCCATTTTGTAGCTGTAGCTTAGGCATTCATGGTACCTGCATACCTGCGTCTAGATACTCCCCAAACCTTCCCATGTGTCAACCATCTTAGCTCATATGATTGTTGGTTGACCTGAATCTTCCAGAATGTCAGCCATCTTAGCTCGAATGATCTTTAATTGACCAGAACCTTCCAGAATCTTGTGCTCTCACACTAGATGAGGACATAACCATTGCCTCTATCTTGGGGCTGTTTGAGGATTCCTAATGAGGATTCAGATCAGATGCTTGGGTCAGTGTATAGTCAATGCCCAGCAGATGCCACAGCTCTGACAATCTCCGCATCAGGTCTGTGTGCTCAAAGAAGCAGTGGGTGGATGGCAGGAATGATAATTTTTGATCTACCCTGTAATGTGTGGCCTTTTTTATCCAACACTATTTTCAGGAGCACAGAACAGGGGTGAGCATAGGTCTCCCCCAGCTGACCCACACCCAGGAGGAAGACACAGCCTGCCATGAGTCTGCCCTCCAGCAAAGATCAAGGAATCAGGGCCAGATGGTGGGTTTCCTGTCAGCCCTTCACCAGCCATGCGAACCCAGGCAAGTCACACACTTTCTGTGCCTTGGTCCTCATTTTAAAATAGGGATTCAAATAACATCTTCCTTGCAAGTTGCGATGGAGTCAAGTCATGGCCTTGGCATATCCGTGGTCTAGGGGAAGCCCATGTTGGTGCTTTAGGAAACCAGCTGTCATCAGTGCTAGCTGGGTCTGAGTGGGGAAGAAGGGGTGATGAGAAATTTGCAGGGGGGGTCTTAGGGTAGTGCCACTGTCCTGCGGATGACCCATAATCACTGCCTGCCATTGTGGACCCTCAGAACCCATGGGCCGCACATTATAGAGTGACCCTTGTGGAAATTTCAGGCTTCAGTTAACGATGAGGTATCAGTATTGCTCATCTGCTATAACAAATGTCCCCGCCAATGCAAAGTGTAATAAGAGGGGCATCCTGGGTGGTGGTGGGATAGGAAGAACAGATCCAGAGGGCTCAGGGCAACTTTACTCTCTGTTCCAGTTTCTTTGGAAGCCTAAAACTGCTTTAAAACACAAAGTCCATTGATGAAAATGAATCAGCTAACCCCATATCATGTAATCAGCTAACCCCATATCACATAATCAGCTAACCCCATATCACATAATCAGCTAACCCCATATCACATAATCAGCTAACCCCATATCACGTCATCAGCTAACCCCATATCACGTGCTCCTCTTGGGCCTGGGACTTCCCACATCCTGTGCCTCCCTCTCTTCCCTTCTCCAGCACTCGCTCTTCTTCCTTCCCTCTGCTTCCAAAGCTGGGCCTGCTTTGGAGGGCTTGTACCTCAGCCTTCCTCTGAACTGATCAGGCTGTGCAGGGGAAAATTGCAGAGACTCCTGGCCCCCGGCGCCCCTTCCTCCCCTCCCTATGCTGACCCCACCCAGCGTCCTGTCTCCAGGCAGCAGCAGGCCCTGCCGGCTCCTCTCTCTGATGAAGAGGAAATGCTGCGTGCCAGCTCACCTGCCCTCGGCTGCCAGCTCCGGGCTGTGGTGCCGAGGGGTCTGCCTCCCTGCTCAGATCTGCTCCTGAGTCATCAGGCTCTGTGCATTGTCTGCCACACCAGGAGCCTTCGTTGCAGCCAAGGAGCAGAATGTGGGATAAGGACAACCAGGCCGGCCAGGCTGTGGACACTGAGGGTGACCGCCTCGTAGGAGGGCGTAAATGCCAGGCAGTGCTTGCTTGCCCTTACTTAGTGAGTTCTTGCCAGCAAGACTGCACCGCTGTCAGCTTCCAGTGACAATTTTCTCCAGGGTATTTTGTTTTATGTCTTTGCAGGCTTTGCAGGCTATATGTACAAGTTATACTTTCATACAATCCTGAAAATGGTGCCTGTGCTTCACATAGTGAAAAATAAGGCAAAAGAGGGTTGCTTTGTATTTTTATTTTGCGCCGCCAGTTATTAGCATTTTAATATAATTGTGTGGTTTGTCTTTAAATACCAACCTCAGTGTGTACATACATGTGTGTGTGCATGTGTGCATATGTGTGTCTGTTTTCATGCACATGCATCTGTTCTGGAATCCCTTGCGAAAGATGGGACTTTTCCTTCCAAGGAATTGTGTAGAACACTTCACAGAAGATTCAAGAGCTGATGGATTGCACAGTCCTGGTGTAGAGCCATGGACATGGCAATTCCCTGGGTGAGAACCAGGTGGTGTTAGTGCCACTCTTAGGGGGTCTCCGCCTCTGGACCCTCTCAGTGTTCTCCAGAGTGGGCTTTAACAAAATGCATATTTTTGGGTCATATGGTCAAATTAATACAAAATGTGTAATTGGGTGCTTTTCCCATAATTAAAGGAGAACATAAAGTTAGAACCCGCTCCCTGTATGGTCTTTGAGGGCTGCCTGTCCCCACTAGCTCAAGCAAAAACACTGTGAAAATTGGATCCACGATGCAAGGCTTCTGCAGCATTGATGATGCTAACATGGCAAGCTGTCACTTTGCCGTATACTCCCTAACATGACTACGCCGTAATGGCCGGGTTATTCTGGTGACTGTAGGAAAGTCAGGGCAACAGACCAGGGATGAATGGCAGTGACCGTAATTACTCTAGAAAGAGGACCAAAGCAAACAGAACTTCTCTCTAATTTTATATATTCCCAATGGGCGCTCACGCCACATCATTATCACTATAGAAACTACTTAGTAGTTAGTCAAAAATGAGCTCCGTGTCACAGGCTTGAGGGGAAGCGCCCGCACAACTCCCTAGGCAGTCCCCACCACGCCCGGCCAAGGCGCGCCCAGAGTCCTGTGGGTTGGCAGGAGAGGCTGTGGACCCACAGCTCCCGAACCAAACCCATTAGACTGAATCTATTTTTCATTGATTTTAATGGACTGAAGCTTTGGATTCAACTGCCACTTTCTGGATATTAGCAGACACCAGCATTGGCAACGACAAGCAGGCTGGGAAGAGTTATGTGCTCTGCTTCTGGGAGCAAGAGAATCAACATCTTCATCTTCACCATCACCACCACCACCACCATCACCACCATCACCACCAATATCATCATCATCATTATTATTATCGTGAAGAAATCCCTGGGAACTGGCCCAGCCCCCCCTTGCTGTGAGGACCCCCCTGCCTTGGGGACTCTGGAAGCTGGGTGCAGATGATGGAGTTAACAAGCTCTCCAGCGGGTTTCCCTACTTCCCTCTCCTTCTTATCACTGTGCAGGGTCTGGCATCTGATGGTCCCAAAGCATCATTAAACATGTTCATTTAAAAATCACAATTTTTGTGACAAAAAGTACCCAGCAAGCAAGCCACCAAAAAAAAAAAAAAAAAAAAAAAAAAGAAAAGAAAAGAAAAGAAAAGAAAAGAAAGAAGAGAAGAGAAGAGAAGTTCCTAGGATCATGCCCTGGACTCTGCCTGGCTCCTTTCCCTGCTCCCTGGGCTCATCCCCATCTGCGGCTCTTAGTTTGGTTGGTTTTCCCACCTGAGGGAAAATGTGACTTCAAAAAAGTTGAAGTCCCAACTTTCCATCCTGAGGAACAAGAGCCAGAAGACAAGGGCTTTCCAAGGAGGGCATGAATAACGTGTCCGCTTCCTTTGGGTCCAGAGTGGAGAAAAGAAAACAAGGCCCTTGCTCCGAAACCCGCAATCCCATCAAAGAGAATTCCCGGGCGGCAGAGAGCAGTCATCAAAAACACGGAAACGTGAACAATGGGCTGGGTGCAGAGTCAGAAATTTATAGACTTTGGCCTCTGCCGCTACATATCCTGGAAGGGGGGAAAAAGTGTTAAGCAAACAAACGCTGGTGGTGGGTGCGAGGACTCCGACACCGGCCGTCTGACGAGGCGACCCTCCGCCTGACCTCTGCAATATGTTTCCACAGGTAATTCCATAACTCTCTGGCCAACTTTTAAAGGCTTCCTGTTTGGCAGGGGAGAGAGAGGAAGCACCCAGCACGGGGAGCCGGCGCTCCGCGCCACGGACCATCAGCGTGCTTGAACCCTGATAATTTATACTCGGTTTCACCGCCTCGTCCTCCACACATGATGAAATTTATTTCTGCTGATAACCGGGATTTTAGCCGGGCGGTGTTGAAGTCGGAGCGATGAGACGTTCTGTTTCTGTTGTTGCTGGAATGTGAGCTGGGGTGGACTGTGAAACTGATGAATGACCACCCTGGCAGATTCATAATCCAGGGT
>NC_137789.1:159122487-159127487 GCF_963383645.1 Muscardinus avellanarius | reverse complement strand
TGTAAGAAGGGTGTCTGTGTGCAGATGTTGAAAACAGAGAGAAGGATTAACTTTGTCCATGGTTGTGTCAAGGAGGGCATTACAGAGGAGGAGAGTGGAGTAGGGTTGTGAGGGATGAAGAGGAGTTTGCCGGGCCAACAGGATGGGTATGACGTTCAAAACAATGGATTGGGATGAGTGTCCTGGAACAGTTTGCTTTTCCCTGGGGCCTCTAGAAGCAACGTGGGCAGCCTCGATGTTGGCCATAGAAGCCAGGCGAAGCATGCTTTGAGACTCCATCAGAACCACGCTGAGCCGTGTCAGGCTAAGGATCTTGGAAGTTTTCCTAGACAGCAGCAATAGGGAGCCATGGAGTATTGTCAGCAGCAGAGCGCTGGGCTCTGGTTTGCATTCTACCAGGATTCCCCGGGCAGCAGTTTGAGGCGCTGCCACAGTTGTCCTTGTTTCATGTCTCCTTGGGTCACCCTCCGGGGACCGAGTGGTGGAGCCCACGCGGCATGCTGTCGGCAACGGGAGCGGGCAGCTGTGACAACATCTGTACCAGGCGTGAGCGCGGCATTTGGCGCCCGCCGAGGAGGAGCTGAGAGCAGGGACTGAAATGGAACCAATAATGGGTTTTTTAAACATTTGTTTCATTCTCGCTCTAAATGCGCGCCCTCCCTTAACCCCGCGGACGGAATTCTATTGTCCCCGAGTCCACTGACATTGGAGAAAAAATGTGTCAAGGGAGAGGGAAGGAACTGCTCAAAGCCGCCCTTCCCAGCCCGCCGAGCAGGTGGGGCCTCCCTGCTCAGAGGAGTATTTTTGGAGCTGTTGTAGGTAGAAGGGGAAAGAATTTGACTTTTAAACACAGAGCGCTGCAGGCAGGGAGATACCTCTCGCATTGTGTTTAGATCGTTTTCTTAATCTAAACGTGATGCCAAGAATCCTTTCTAGGGAAGCAAAACCAGCACAATCTTACTTATAAATAGCCCGGACCTGCTCGGCAAGAAACAAAAATACCGAGCCAGGCGTGGCTGCCACCAGCCGCAGCTCGGAGGATGCTGTCTGCGGGTCTCACTTACCCTCCCCTCCTTACTGTAGGCAAAAACAATACCATCTTCCCGAGAGGAAACAGGCAATAAAAACTCCGTCAGGACTTCCCACTCTGACTTTTCCCATTTATACCCGAAATGGGCAGCACTCCCCCCAGCGACCCCTCCACCCCCTCTGTGCACGGGGACCTGCAGCCCCAGGCTGGGCTCAGGGGCCTAGGTGCAGGGTTTCCTGAACAGGGGGCGCTGCCACTGCTCTTGCAGCTCAGCAAAGCTTTTCTTTTCCTTTTTCATCTTTTTCCCCCAAGTTACTTTCTCTTTCCTACACCTTACAAAGCTGCTGACAAAGTGTTTAAAACGCCAGATGACGAAATGGCAAATGTTTTTATAAAGTGCCCAAATGGCTTAAGAATTCTTTGTGATTGCATTTTTTAAATTAAGAGGTGGATGTGTTTTTCTTTTTCTCCTTTTTATTTTAGTTTTTGTTAAGCAAACGTTAGGCTTTCTGGCGGCAAGGCCTTGCTCCTTTACACCTGCACTATAAAACCCCCTTCGCATGAAGCAGGCCGTTTCTGTTTTATAGCCCAGTTCTCACCCATTGTTCTCTGGTCATGCTGTAGGTGTTTCGTAATGTGCAGGGGAGGTAGATGCCGCGAAGATCAGTTTAACAAAATGGTCTAATTTGGCCAACTTTAGTGCCAAAATCTGGATTGA
Organism: Muscardinus avellanarius; assembly: GCF_963383645.1. Classification (NCBI taxonomy): domain Eukaryota; kingdom Metazoa; phylum Chordata; class Mammalia; order Rodentia; family Gliridae; genus Muscardinus; species Muscardinus avellanarius. The sequence continues at coordinate 159,125,739 of NC_137789.1, read as the reverse complement.
AAAATGCAGGCCTAATATCCCAGTAGACACACGGTATGATGTCACCTCCCTGGAAATGGCCAAGATAAACATCTATTTCCAGATCACTTGCACTTACAACATGAATTCTACCTCTCCTTCAATCCCCAAATTACGGTTCCTGTTTTCCAACCATTTGAATGTTAACCTGGTTGACATTTGAACTTTCCTGACTTTCTCTCAGACTTGAAGATTTTATTACACGGCTGGTGGAGAAGGCGAAATTCCATTCCAAATATAATGACACTTTTGGAGCCCGCAGACCTGTGAGCTTTTAAAGACGACACAAGGTGGACTGAATAGTCCTTCTGATGACAGGGAGCTCAAAGAAGTGTCCTCGAGGACCCCAAGACGTGGCCAGACGGGCTCCGCCGACAGCGCTTGTGGACTTGATGCTCTTTGACCAGGGCCATCAATAACAATGTCTTGTTTCTCTTTCTCTTCAAGTGGGCCCACACATCAGTCTATGTCCGTGTGAATTCATGCAATTAGTATAAGGATTCTTCTCTCAATAAATCAACAAGTGTTTATGATGTGCCTATTATAGTCAGCAATGCTCCTTGGGGATAGAAGATAATAGACCTGTTGCTCAGAGACAAAATAATTTGAGCAGCCGGTGAGTGGCAACTCTTTCCCTGCGTGATCTGAAGCCGCATGAAACTCATGCTGCCCCACTGGTGTGCTCATTCTACAGACTCAGAAACTGAGGATCAGAAAATCTGCGGCTGCACTCGCTCCTACTGAAGGTCCCGCTGAGTATGCCACACTCCAGGCAGAGTGCCCCGAGAGGGGGATCGGGCTGCTAGCCCATCGCACAGATGAGGCTTATGCTACGGCTGGATCTTGGACATGTTCCATCCTTGGTGGATTAGTGAGCGTCCTCCTAGAGCACCCGCCACGGGCAGAGAAGACCAAGACACAAGGTGTGCACGGCTGCTCGTGGGAAGACAATGTGCGATGCAGAGCCAAGCCCTGCGTGGACAGTGTCGAGTGTTAGAGGTGCTAAGGGAAGCCAAGAAGGAGCCGAGGGCCAACCTGTTGGGGAACGAAGGTCTCCAACGGGATCCTGAGCAGAGCAGCAGTGCACTGGCAAAAGGGTTCTCCTGGTTTCCCTTTGGCTGCCTTCTTGTCCGCTGCTCTGGTCAGACTGGTTTTCTCACACCAACCCCAATGCCCACCACCAGGGAATGAAGGTGTGGGCTGCCAGGTGTGCCCCAAAGGTCTGAAGCTGCCGTTACTGCCTTCCCCCACCACACAAGCACATGCACTGGACCACATTCTCTTCTGTGTTCCCTTCTCCATGATTTCTCTTCATACCAGCTCCCTCAATGTAGACACGGAAGTGGACACATGCGTGCACACACACATAAGCATTCTGTTCTCTAAGGTATATGCATAATGACGAGTATGCAGTGTATATGGCATTATATAGCATCAGGGGCACACTGCTGGGTGACTTCTGGCTTGCACACCTCTCAGGCAGAGCCATGGATTCCAGGAATGCCATCCCCAGCTCATCTCCCACAGGGAAGTGCAGGGCTGGGATGGGGCTTAGTGGGTGGCAGGCTGATGAATTAGAGTTTCTTAAGAGCAGGTCCACCCAGGGCAGTGAAGAGTGCTCCGTGCTTGGGCGGATTCTGTGCTCCAGCTCCTCCAGCCCATGGGCAGGTGGCCGAGGATCAAATAGGGCAACAACAGTTTTCTTTCTGGGAGCAGGTGAGGACCGTGATCAGGGGAACTGCAGACTCGGTCTTTCCTCAAAGTAGGCCGGGAGTCTCTGCCCTCGGAGACAGAGACATCTCCGCAGTCAGTCGGTTCATAGGAAGAAGCTGAGGGGCAGAGGGGTGTTTTGCTGTAGAGTTGGTGGGACACTCCTGGCCTGTACAGAAGCAGAAGCTCCTTGCCACCAGCAGGGTGTGTGCCCTCAAGGACTCAGGCATGGGCTCCTCCCCAACCCTCCTCAGCCTCCTGGGCTGGAATGAGTCTTTGCTCCGCCCGACTTTGCCTGGCCAGTTCTGAATTCGGTGTCTTGGGCCATAGCCTGTTCTTCAGGTTTAGTCTCACCTCTAGGCTGTGAGCTTTTGGAAGATGATAACTGTCTCACCCGTCTCTGCTCTTCCTTTTGCATGCAGGAAATACTAATGACATTAAGGAGATATCCACTCACCTTTTGGTGGAAGAGAGAGAGAGGTCACAAATTAGATGCAGAAGCCTGGGGTGACCTAGGAGGAATCCTTTCCCATCCTCCCCTGCCACAGTCCTGGGACTTTAAGGGCTCCAGAGGGGACCTTGCAGGCCAGCTGCACTTCTGAGAGCTTGTTGAACTTGAGAGTTAAAGAAGCACAGTGACTGAAATGCCCGTAGTGTCGAGGCCGGCCAAAATAGCTCGTGCTTAGACATCCTAGGGATAATTTTAATTACGTGTGTGTGTGTGTGTGTGTGTGTGTGTGTGTGTGTGTGTGTAAAGACATTTCTCTTTGATGCTGTTTTTGTGACAACATTGTTTCTGAGCCTAGAGTCCTCGCTTTTGAGAAACCAACACAGAGTGGAAAAGCCAGGTACCCTTTCCCAACAGCCAGATGCTGACTCACACCTGGCAGGTGTTTTGGTTAGCTGCGTGGGTGCCGGCAACTTCCTGAACCTGTTTGCGTCCTGCCTCCCAGCCAGTGTGACGGGCGGGCGTGGCAGGAGAGAACCAGGAGTGTGCTGGCTGCTGCCGAGGCCGTCCTTCACCAGTAGTCTGCTTAGAAAGTGGATTGCTAATTGTTTGATTTTTCTGCCAACAGGATTCCCTGCAAATTAGAATTGTAATCTCTGTGGGTATTCCCTGAATTAAAGGAAAATATATAATAAAATAAATAAATATTAGTTGTTTGGTTGTATAAGCTTTTGAGACCTGCAAGACTCCTCATCAATTATTAAACATGGCCAAAGATGACATTCTTAACTAGTGTGTGTGCGGTTACAGGAGAGACACAGGCACAGAGCTCTGGAGCAGGATTTCCACACTTGCACGGCTCAGCCCTAAAGACTTCGCCTAGGAGCTTTAAGTTCTCCACTACGCAGTTTCCTTAAAAACGCTCGGCATAGTGATTGAACACATGTATTGACATATGTTCAATATATATTCCAACATAAAATCTGCTACATTGAATGCACACACACACACACACACACACACGCACACACGCACACACGCGCACACACTCACACACACATATTTAATCTGGGCAC